>NW_028159269.1:0-92500 GCF_964263955.1 Coregonus lavaretus | reverse complement strand
GTTTATCCAGGATGACATGTTTCTTTGGCATCACCTTCCATTAAAAGGATCACGTGCAGATATAGTGTCACATCGCACCATTTAAACCAGTCAGTCCATCACACTGCATACACTAAAACACATAGATAATAGATGCACAGATCAGAGTATATACTGAAACAGTTCACGTTGCATTCAGTAGTCCCAACAGGCACAGGGAACTAATGAACGTTTGAACACGTTCTTCTTTGCCATGGGTATTCTGAAGCGCCGGTCAGTGGGAAGCCTCTCAAACTCAGGGTCGAGAGCAGGGTTCTTCGATTCCGGTCCTGGAGGGCCGAAACACTTCTGTTTTTTTATTTATTTCTACCTGGTAGTTAATTGCACTCACCTGGTGTCCCAGGTCTGAATTAGCCCCTGATTAGAAGGAGAGGATGGAAAAACAGAGGTGTTTCGGCCTTCCAGGACCGGAATTGAAGAACCCTGGTGTAGAGGGGGGGAGGGGTCGCCAACGACAGCCAGGTGTAGAGGGTGGGAGGGTGGGAGGGGTCGCCAACGACAGCCAGGTGTAGAGGGGTGGGAGGGGTCGCCAGGGCGGGAGGGGGGCGCCAACGACAGCCAGGTGTAGAGGGGGGGAGGGGTCGCCAACGACAGCCAGGTGTAGAGGGGGGGAGGGATCGCCAACGACAGCCAGGTGTAGAGGGGGGGAGGGGTCGCCAACGACAGCCAGGTGTAGAGGAGGGGAGGGGTCGCCAACGACAGCCAGGTGTAGAGGGGGGGAGGGTGGGAGGGGTCGCCAACGACAGCCAGGTGTAGAGGAGGGGAGGGGTCGCCAACGACAGCCAGGTGTAGAGGGGGGGGAGGGGTCGCCAACGACAGCCAGGTGTAGAGGGGGGGAGGGGTCGCCAACGACAGCCAGGTGTAGAGGGGGGAGGGGTCGCCAACGACAGCCAGGTGTAGAGGGGGGGAGGGGTCGCCAACGACAGCCAGGTGTAGAGGAGGGGAGGGGTCGCCAACGACAGCCAGGTGTAGAGGGGTGGGAGGGGTCGCCAACGACAGCCAGGTGTAGAGGGGGGGAGGGTGGGAGGGGTCGCCAACGACAGCCAGGTGTAGAGGAGGGGAGGGGTCGCCAACGACAGCCAGGTGTAGAGGGGGGGGGAGGGGTCGCCAACGACAGCCAGGTGTAGAGGGGGGGAGGGGTCGCCAACGACAGCCAGGTGTAGAGGGGGGAGGGGTCGCCAACGACAGCCAGGTGTAGAGGGGGGGAGGGGTCGCCAACGACAGCCAGGTGTAGAGGGGGGGAGGGGTCGCCAACGACAGCCAGGTGTAGAGGGGTGGGAGGGGTCGCCAACGACAGCCAGGTGTAGAGGGGGGGAGGGGTCGCCAGGGCGGGAGGGGGGCGCCAACGACAGCCAGGTGTAGAGGGGGGAGGGGTCGCCAGGGCGGGAGGGGGGCGCCAACGACAGCCAGGTGTAGAGGGGGGAGGGGTCGCCAACGACAGCCAGGTGTAGAGGGGGGGAGGGGTCGCCAACGACAGCCAGGTGTAGAGGGGGGGAGGGGTCGCCAGGGCGGGAGGGGGGCGCCAACGACAGCCAGGTGTAGAGGGGGGAGGGGTCGCCAACGACAGCCAGGTGTAGAGGGGGGGAGGGGTCGCCAACGACAGCCAGGTGTAGATGGGGGGAGGGGTCGCCAGGGCGGGAGGGGGGCGCCAACGACAGCCAGGTGTAGAGGGGGGGAGGGGTCGCCAGGGCGGGAGGGGGGCGCCAACGACAGCCAGGTGTAGAGGGGGGAGGGGTCGCCAACGACAGCCAGGTGTAGAGGGGGGGAGGGGTCGCCAACGACAGCCAGGTGTAGAGGGGGGGAGGGGTCGCCAACGACAGCCAGGTGTAGAGGGGGGGAGGGGTCGCCAGGGCGGGAGGGGGGCGCCAACGACAGCCAGGTGTAGAGGGGGGAGGGGTCGCCAGGGCGGGAGGGGGGCGCCAACGACAGCCAGGTGTAGAGGGGGGGAGGGGTCGCCAACGACAGCCAGGTGTAGAGGGGGGGAGGGGTCGCCAACGACAGCCAGGTGTAGAGGGGGGGAGGGGGGGGAGGGGTCGCCAACGACAGCCAGGTGTAGAGGGGGGGAGGGGTCGCCAACGACAGCCAGGTGCTTTGTGTGGCTTGATATGTGACCGGCAGGATGGGCCCGGTGCTTTGTGTGGATTGATATGTGACCGGCAGGATGGGCCCGGTGCTTTGTGTGGCTTGATATGTGACCGGCAGGATGGGCCCGGTGCTTTGTGTGGCTTGATATGTGACCGGCAGGATGGACCCGGTGCTTTGTGCTTGATATGTGACCGGCAGGAGGCCACCTCATTCTCTGGTGTCTGGACAGAGCATGGATTGGCATTAAGCCCCTCCTAAACTTGTCTTGGATTGGCATTAAGCCCCTCCCATGCTTGTCTTGGATTGGCATTAAGCCACTCCTAAGCTTGTCTTGGATTGGCATTAAGCCCCTCCTATGCTTGTCTTGGATTGGCATTAAGCTCCTCCTAAGCTTGTCTTTGATTGACATTAAGCCCCTCCTATGCTTGTCTTGGATTGGCATCAAGCCCCTCCTAAGCTTGTCTTGGATTGGCATTAAGCTCCTCCTATGCTTGTCTTGGATTGGCATCAAGCCCATCCTATACTTGTCTTGGATTGGCAGTAAGCCCCTCCTAAACTTGTCTTGCATTGGCATTAAGCCCCTCCCATGCTTGTCTTGGATTGGCATTAAGCCCCTCCCATGCTTGTCTTGGATTGGCAGTAAACCCCTCCCATGCTTGTCTTGGATTGGCAGTAAGCCACTCCCATGCTTGTCTTGGATTGGCAGTTAGCCCCTCCCATGCTTGTCTTGGATTGGCAGTAAGCCCCCCAATCTACACAATACCCTATAATGACAAAGAGAAAACAGGTTTTTAGAAATGTTTGTTAACTTATTAAAAATGAAAAACAAGTAACTTATTTACGTAAGTATTCAGACCTTTTGCTATGAGACTCGAAATTGAGCTCAGGTACATCCTGTTTCTTTTGATCATCCTTGAGATGTTTCTACAACTTGATTGGAATCCACCTGTGGTAAATTCAATTAACTGGACATGATTTGGAAAGGCACACACCTGTCTATATAAGGTCCCACAGTTGACAGTGCATGTCAGAGCAAAAACCAAGCCATGAGGTCGAAGGAATTGTCCCTAGAGCTCTGAGACAGGATTGTGTCAAGGCACAGATCTGGGGAAGGGTACCAATACATGTCTGCAGCATTGAAGGTCCCCAAGAACACAGTGGCCTCCATCATTCTTAAATGGAAGAAGTTTGGAACCCCCAAGACTCTTCCTAGAGCTGGCTGCCCGGCCAAACTGAGCAATCGGGGGAGAAGGGCCTTAGTCAGGGAGGTGACCAAGAACCCGATGGTCACTCTGACAGAGCTCCAGAGTTCCTCTGTGGAGATGGGAGAACCTTCCAGAAGGACAACAGTTTCTGCAGCACTCCACCAATCAGGCCTTTATGGTAGACTGGCCAGACGGAAGCCACTCCTCAGTAAAAGGCACATGACAGCCCGCTTGGAGTTTGACAAAAGGCACCTAAAGACTCTCAGACCATGAGAAACAAGATTCTCTGGTCTGATGAAACCAAGATTGAACTCTTTGGCCTGAATGCCAAGCATCACGTCTGGAGGAAACCTGGCACCATCCCTACGGTGAAGCATGGTGGTGGCAGCATCATGCTGTGGGGATGTTTTTCAGCGGCAGGGACTGGGAGACTAGTCAGGATCTGCTCCAGAGTGCTCAGGACCTCAGGCTGGGGTGAAGGTTCATCTTCCAACAGGACAACGACCCGAAGCACACAGCCAAGAAAACGCAGGAGTGGCTTCAAGACAAGTCTCTGAATGTCCTTGAGTGGCCCAGCCTGTAAATAAAAAAAACTAGAAAATGGTGCCGTCTGATTTGCTTAATATAAGGAATTTGAAATAATGTATACTTTTACTTTTACTTTTGATACTTTAGTATATTTAAAACCAACTACTTTTAGACTTTTACTCAATTAATATCGTAAGCTGATGATTCATGTTATCTTTTAAATCCAGAACCCACAGCCTCATAGAGGATCTAGATAATTTTTCTAATCTCTCAAATTATGATAAGTGTACTATATTACGTATTGGATCACTAAAAAAATACAACTTTTACATTACTGTGTAGTTTACCAATAAAATGGTCTGATGGTGATGTGGACATACTCGGTATACATATACCGAAAGAAAGAAATGATCTCACTACAATACGTTTACCTATTTGCATATGGCCTTGCCTACACCTAGCGAATTATCAATTTTATTTGGAACAGTAAGCCAGACAAAATTAAACTGGCCTATTTATTTAATGAATATGAATTCGGAGGGCAGAAATTATTAAACATTAAAGCATTAGACCTCTCACTAAAGGCTTCAGTCATACAAAAGTTATACTTAAATCCAAACTGGTTCTCTAGCGGATTAGTAAGAATGTCTCACCCCATGTTCAAGAATGGCCTTTTTCCCTTTATTCAGATTACAACCTTGGTTATTTGAAAATGAAATCATCTCAAAAATATCGCTATTTTTAAAGCAAGCCATAGAAAGTTGGTTGCAATTTCAGTTTAATCCACCAGAAAAGACAGAGCAAATATTACAGCAAATATTATGGTTAAACTCAAATATACTAATTGATAGTAATACATTATGTTTAGAAACTGTATAATTTTTGTAAATGATATCATAAATAGGACTCTTGCAGCTAACAAAAATATATGGAAATGTCTGCTCTACCCAAAATTACAACCAACTAATTGCAGCATTACCGTAAAAATGGAAGAGGCAAGTGGAAGGGGGAGAAAGTAAGGAACTGGGGAGAATGGATCAGCAAAATGTTTTATCTTTAATTTACAATCTGTAGAAAATTTGAGAATAGGAAGGTTCAGACATTTTGGAAACATCACAGCCCAGTAGAAAAATATACAGTGTATTCAGAAAAAAATATTGTTGGGGGTTTTGTATCATTTGATTTACACAACATGCCTACAACTTTGAAGATGCAAAATATTTTTTGTGTGTGAAACAAACAAGAAATAAGACAAAAACAGAACTTGAGCGTGCATAACTATTCACCCCCCCAAAGTCAATACTTTGTAGAGCCACCTTTTGCAGCAATTACAGCTGCAAGTCTCTTGGGGTATGTCTCTATAAGCTTGGCACATCTAGCCACTGGGATTTTTGCCCATTCTTCAAGGCAAAACTGCTCCAGCTCCTTCAAGTTGGATGGGTTCCGCTGGTGTACAGCAATCTCTAAGTCATACCACAGATTCTCAATTGGATTGAGGTCTGGGCTTTGACTAGGCCATTCCAAGACATTTAAATGTTTCCCCTTAAACCACTCGAGTGTTGCTTTAGCAGTATGCTTAGGGTCATTGTCCTGCTGGAAGGTGAACCTCCATCCCAGTCTCAAATCTCTGGAAGACTGAAACAGGTTTCCCTCAAGAATTTCCCTGTATTTTGCGCCATCCATCATTCCTTAAATTCTGACCAGTTTCCCAGTCCCTGCCGATGAAAAACATCCCCACAGCATGATGCTGCCACCACCATGCTTCACTGTGGGGATGGTGTTCTCGGGGTGATGAGAGGTGTTGGGTTTGCGCCAGACATGGCGTTTTCCTTGATGGCCAAAAAGCTCAATTTTAGTCTCATCTGACCAGAGTACCTTCTTCCATATGTTTGGGGAGTCTCCCACATGCCTTTTGGCGAACACCAAACGTGTTTGCTTATTTTTTTCTTTAAGCAATGGCTTTTTTCTGCTCACTCTTCCGTAAAGCCCAGCTCTGTGGAGTGTACGGCTTAAAGTGGTCCTATGGACAGATACTACAATCTCCGCTGTGGTGCTTTGCAGCTCCTTCAGGGTTATCTTTGGTCTGTTTGTTGCCTCTGATTAATGCCCTCCTTGCCTGTTCTGTGAGTTTTGGTGGGCGGCCCTCTCTTGGAAGGTTTGTTGGGGTGCCATATTCTTTCCATTTTTTAATAATGGATTTAATGGTGCTCCGTGGGATATTCAAAGTTTCATATCTTTTTTTATAACCCAACCCTGATCTGTACTTCTCCACAACTTTGTCCCTGACCTGTTTGGAGAGCTCCTTGGTCTTCATGGTGCCGCTTGCTTGGTGCTGCCCCTTGCTTAGTGGGGTTGCAGACTCTGGGGCCTTTCAGAACATGTGTATATATACTGAGATCATGTGACAGATCACTTAGATTGCACACAGGTGGACTTTATTTAACTAATTATGTGACTTCTGAAGGTAATTGGTTGCACCAGATCTTATTTAGGGGCTTCATAGCAAAGGGGGTGAATACATATGCACACACCACTTATCCGTTATTTATTTTTTAGAATAGTTTGAAAGAAGTTATTTTTTCCATTTCACTTCACCAATTTTGACTATTTTGTGTATGTCCATTACATGAAATTCAAATAAAAATCCATTTAAATTACAGGTTGTAATGCAACAAAATAGGAAAAACACCAGGGGGGTTAATACTTTTGCAAGGCACTTTAAGCTGGAAGTAGAAGTCTAAGTGTTGTTGTCCATTAGTTTACTCCAATTAGGAAAATATAGGGAAATATATGGGGTATCTGCAATATTTAAGCTAATCTACCCACTAAGAAAATAGATATTATTTTACTGGGTCACTTTTACTTGAGTCATTTTCTATTAAGGTATCTTTACTTTTACTCAAGTATGAAAACTAGGTACTTTGTCCACCACTGCTAACATAGCTATTCTTTTCTTTCTGACTTGGTCTAAATCGCTCTCTCTCTCTCTCTCTCTCTCTCTCTATTTCTCGCTCTGCCCCCTCCTCCTCCTCCTCTCTTTCTCTCTCTCTCTCTCTCTCTCTCTCTCTCTCTGTCTCTGTCTCTGTCTCTGTCTCTGTCTCTGTCTCTGTCTCTGTCTCTGTCTCTGTCTCTGTCTCTCTCTCTCTCTCTCTCTCTCTCTCTCTCTCTCTCTCTCTCTCTCTCTCTCTCTCTCTCTCTCTCTCTCTCTCTCTGTCTGTCTGTCTGTCTGTCTGTCTGTCTCTCTCTCTCTCTGTCTGTCTCTCTCTCTCTCTCTCTCTCTCTCTCTCTCTCTCTCTCTCTCTCTCTCTCTCTCTAGGAGCTCTGTGCAGCGCTGTCTGACTGTAATGTAGAATTACAGCGTCTGAGAGCCCAGTGTTCTGAAAAGACCCTCCAGACAAACAGACTACAGACTGACCTACAGACCGCCCAGCAACACCGGGAGAGGGAGAAGGAGAGGGAGAAGGAGAGGGAGAGAGAGAGGGAGAGAGAGAGGGAGAAGGAGAGGGAAGGAGAGAGGGAGAAGGATCGAGAGAGGGCAGTGGAGTTGCAGGCAGAAGTACAGAGGATCAGACAACTCAATCAGAAGGATTCTCAGGTAAACAGTGCTCAGTTTGGAGTGGAAGTCTATTCATCCTTCTGTTCATTCCTCCATCCCAACCCCCTTTATGACCCTTGGCCTGTTCTGTTACTATCAATGTGTTTAAAAAGCCCTGTTTACATCAGAAGTTGTTGCGGCGCTTTGTGACGTTAGTAGCCTGTCTGTGTGACCCGTTCATACCGGGTCGTCCTGCCCGCTGTTCCCGGTGGTTCATTACGCTTCAAACTAACATCATTATGGTCCATTCTAATCCGAATGTAATCACTAACACCATTACGGTCCATTCTAACCAGAATATAATCACTAACACCATTACGGTCCATTCTAACCCTAATGTAATCACTAACACCATTATTGTCCATTCTAACCCTTTCTAACCCTAATGTAATCACTAACACCATTATGGTCCATTCTAACCCTTTCTAACCCAAATGTAATCACTAACACCATTATAGTCAATTCTAACCGTTTCTAACCCGAATGTAATCACTAACACCATTATAGTCCATTCTAACCCGTTCTAACCCTAATGTAATCACTAACACCATTACGGTCCATTCTAACCCGAATGTAATCACTAACACCATTATGGTCCATTCTAACCCTTTCTAACCCTAATGTAATCACTAACACCATTATGGTCCATTCTAACCATAATGTAATCACTAACACCATTACGGTCCATTCTAACCCTAATGTAATCACTAACACCATTATGGTCCATTCTAACCCTTTCTAACCCTAATGTAATCACTAACACCATTACGGTCCATTCTAACCCTAATGTAATCACTAACACCATTACGGTCCATTCTAACCCTAATGTAATCACTAACACCATTACGGTCCATTCTAACCCTAATGTAATCACTAACACCATTACGGTCCATTCTAACCCTAATGTAATCACTAACACCATTACGGTCCATTCTAACCCTAATGTAATCACTAACACCATTACGGTCCATTCTAACCCGAATGTAATCACTAACACCATTACAGTCCATTCTAACCCTAATGTAATCACTAACACCATTACGGTCCATTCTAACCCTGATGTAATCACTAACCCCATTACGGTCCATTCTAACCCTAATGTAATCACTAACACCATTACGGTCCATTCTAACCATAATGTAATCACTAACACCATTACGGTCCATTCTAACCCTAATGTAATCACTAACACCATTACGGTCCATTCTAACCCTAATGTAATCACTAACACCATTACGGTCCATTCTAACCCTAATGTAATCACTAACACCATTACGGTCCATTCTAACCCTAATGTAATCACTAACATCATTCTAAAGTAGACTGTGTTAGCAGCATCTCTATTACCAGTGGCTCACCCAAGTGTCTGTGTCTCTGCAGGAGAAGTTGTCCTTCCTTCACGGTCTGTTCCAGCGTCTGTTAGCGGGCTGCGTCCTCAGCTCCCAGCCACAATGCATCCTGGGTAGTTTCTCCTGGGCGGAGCTCTGTGATGTCATAACGGAACACGTCGACACCCTCATCTCTGACCTCACAAGCGCCAACGAGAGGGTAGGGTGGGTGTTATGAGAGGGTAGGGTGGGTGGGTGTAATGAGAGGGTAGGGTGGGTGGGTGTAATGAGAGGGTAGGGTGGGTGTAATGAGAGGGTAGGGTGGGTGTAATGAGAGGGTAGGTTGGGTGTAATGAGAGGGTAGGGTGGGTGTAATAAGAGGGTAGGTTGGGTGTAATGAGAGGGTAGGGTGGGTGTAATAAGAGGGTAGGGTGGGTGGGTGTAATGAGAGGGTAGGGTGGGTGGGTGTAATGAGAGGGTAGGGTGGGTGTAATGAGAGGGTAGGGTGGGTGGGTGTAATGAGAGGGTAGGGTGGGTGTAATGAGAGGGTAGGGTGGGTGTAATAAGAGGGTAGGTTGGGTGTAATGAGAGGGTAGGGTGGGTGTAATGAGAGGGTAGGGTGGGTGGGTGTAATGAGAGGGTAGGGTGGGTGTAATGAGAGGGTAGGGTGGGTGTAATGAGAGGGTAGGGTGGGTGTAATGAGAGGGTAGGGTGGGTGTAATGAGAGGGTAGGGTGGGTGTAATAAGAGGGTAGGTTGGGTGTAATGAGAGGGTAGGGTGGGTGTAATAAGAGGGTAGGGTGGGTGGGTGTAATGAGAGGGTAGGGTGGGTGGGTGTAATGAGAGGGTAGGGTGGGTGTAATGAGAGGGTAGGGTGGGTGTAATGAGAGGGTGGGGTGGGTGTAATGAGAGGGTAGGGTGGGTGTAATGAGAGGGTAGGAGTAGGGTGGGTGTAATGAGAGGGTAGGGTGGGTGTAATGAGAGGGTAGGGTGGGTGTAATGAGAGGGTAGGGTGGGTGGGTGTAATGAGAGGGTAGGGTGGGTGTAATGAGAGGATAGGGTGGGTGGGTGTAATGAGAGGGTAGGGTGGGTGTTATGAGAGGATAGGGTGGGTGTAATGAGAGGGTAGGGTGGGTGTAATGAGAGGGTAGGGTGGGTGGGTGTTATGAGAGGGTAGGGTGGGTGTAATGAGAGGGTAGGGTGGGTGTAATGAGAGGGTAGGGTGGGTGTAATGAGAGGGTAGGGTGGGTGTAATGAGAGGGTAGGGTGGGTGTAATGAGAGGGTAGGTTGGGTGTAATGAGAGGGTAGGGTGGGTGGGTGTAATGAGAGGGTAGGGTGGGTGTAATGAGAGGGTAGGGTGGGTGTAATGAGAGGGTAGGGTGGGTGTAATGAGAGGGTAGGGTGGGTGTAATGAGAGGGTAGGGTGGGTGTAATGAGAGGGTAGGGTGGGTGGGTGTAATGAGAGGGTAGGGTGGGTGGGTGTAATGAGAGGGTAGGGTGGGTGTAATGAGAGGGTAGGGTGGGTGTAATGAGAGGGTAGGGTGGGTGTAATGAGAGGGTAGGGTGGGTGGGTGTAATGAGAGGGTAGGGTGGGTGTAATGAGAGGGTAGGGTGGGTGTAATGAGAGGGTAGGGTGGGTGTAATGAGAGGGTAGGGTGGGTGTAATGAGAGGGTAGGGTGGGTGTAATGAGAGGGTAGGGTGGGTGTAATGAGAGGGTAGGGTGGGTGTAATGAGAGGGTAGGTTGGGTGTAATGAGAGGGTAGGGTGGGTGTAATAAGAGGGTAGGGTGGGTGGGTGTAATGAGAGGGTAGGGTGGGTGTAATGAGAGGGTAGGAGTAGGGTGGGTGTAATGAGAGGGTAGGGTGGGTGGGTGTAATGAGAGGGTAGGGTGGGTGTAATGAGAGGATAGGGTGGGTGGGTGTAATGAGAGGGTAGGGTGGGTGTTATGAGAGGGTAGGGTGGGTGTAATGAGAGGGTAGGGTGGGTGTAATGAGAGGGTAGGGTGGGTGGGTGTTATGAGAGGGTGGGGTGGGTGTAATGAGAGGGTAGGGTGGGTGGGTGTTATGAGAGGGTGGGTGGGTGTAATGAGAGGGTAGGGTGGGTGGGTGTTATGAGAGGGTAGGGTGGGTGTAATGAGAGGGTAGGGTGGGTGTAATGAGAGGGTAGGGTGGGTGTAATGAGAGGGTAGGGTGGGTGTAATGAGAGGGTAGGGTGGGTGGGTGTAATGAGAGGGTAGGGTGGGTGGGTGTAATGAGAGGGTAGGGTGGGTGTAATGAGAGGATAGGGTGGGTGGGTGTAATGAGAGGGTAGGGTGGGTGTAATGAGAGGGTGGGTGGGTGTAATGAGAGGGTAGGATGGGTGTAATGAGAGGGTGGGGTGGGTGTAATGAGAGGGTAGGGTGGGTGTAATGAGAGGGTGGGGTGGGTGGGTGTAATGAGAGGGTAGGGTGGGTGTAATGAGAGGGTGGGTGTAATGAGAGGGTAGGGTGGGTGTAATGAGAGGGTAGGGTGGGTGGGTGTAATGAGAGGGTAGGGTGGGTGTAATGAGAGGGTAGGGTGGGTGGGTGTTATGAGAGGGTGGGTGGGTGTAATGAGAGGGTAGGGTGGGTGGGTGTAATGAGAGGGTAGGGTGGGTGTAATGAGAGGGTAGGGTGGGTGTAATGAGAGGGTAGGGTGGGTGTAATGAGAGGGTAGGGTGGGTGTAATGAGAGGGTAGGGTGGGTGTAATGAGAGGGTAGGGTGGGTGGGTGTAATGAGAGGGTAGGGTGGGTGGGTGTAATGAGAGGGTAGGGTGGGTGTAATGAGAGGGTAGGGTGGGTGTAATGAGAGGGTAGGGTGGGTGTAATGAGAGGGTAGGGTGGGTGGGTGTAATGAGAGGGTAGGGTGGGTGTAATGAGAGGGTAGGGTGGGTGTAATGAGAGGGTAGGGTGGGTGTAATGAGAGGGTAGGGTGGGTGTAATGAGAGGGTAGGGTGGGTGTAATGAGAGGGTAGGGTGGGTGTAATGAGAGGGTAGGTTGGGTGTAATGAGAGGGTAGGGTGGGTGTAATAAGAGGGTAGGGTGGGTGGGTGTAATGAGAGGGTAGGGTGGGTGTAATGAGAGGGTAGGAGTAGGGTGGGTGTAATGAGAGGGTAGGGTGGGTGGGTGTAATGAGAGGGTAGGGTGGGTGTAATGAGAGGATAGGGTGGGTGGGTGTAATGAGAGGGTAGGGTGGGTGTTATGAGAGGGTAGGGTGGGTGTAATGAGAGGGTAGGGTGGGTGTAATGAGAGGGTAGGGTGGGTGGGTGTTATGAGAGGGTGGGGTGGGTGTAATGAGAGGGTAGGGTGGGTGGGTGTTATGAGAGGGTGGGTGGGTGTAATGAGAGGGTAGGGTGGGTGGGTGTTATGAGAGGGTAGGGTGGGTGTAATGAGAGGGTAGGGTGGGTGTAATGAGAGGGTAGGGTGGGTGGGTGTAATGAGAGGGTAGGGTGGGTGGGTGTAATGAGAGGGTAGGGTGGGTGTAATGAGAGGGTAGGGTGGGTGGGTGTAATGAGAGGGTAGGGTGGGTGGGTGTAATGAGAGGGTAGGGTGGGTGGGTGTAATGAGAGGGTAGGGTGGGTGTAATGAGAGGATAGGGTGGGTGGGTGTAATGAGAGGGTAGGGTGGGTGTAATGAGAGGGTGGGTGGGTGTAATGAGAGGGTAGGATGGGTGTAATGAGAGGGTGGGGTGGGTGTAATGAGAGGGTAGGGTGGGTGTAATGAGAGGGTGGGGTGGGTGGGTGTAATGAGAGGGTAGGGTGGGTGTAATGAGAGGGTGGGTGTAATGAGAGGGTAGGGTGGGTGTAATGAGAGGGTAGGGTGGGTGGGTGTAATGAGAGGGTAGGGTGGGTGTAATGAGAGGGTAGGGTGGGTGGGTGTTATGAGAGGGTGGGTGGGTGTAATGAGAGGGTAGGGTGGGTGGGTGTTATGAGAGGGTAGGGTGGGTGGGTGTAATGAGAGTGATATACGTGACTTCCGTCTCGCTTCCGCATTGTCTCCGTGCTGCTGTGCTGTTTGTTGCTACTTGGCTACCTGCCAAACTATTCACGTTTTACTTTTAATAAACGTTTAATCAATCTCTGTGTTCAACAAATTTACCAACTTTTTAGTTTTGTCCTCACTCATCTTTTTTCGTTAAACTTTTTCACCCCGGACGTTTATCCCGAGACAGAAGAGTCATTTTCCTGTGCGTTTTAGCTGCCAACTTTACGTTATTTTCCTTTTTTCCATCGCAACTTTTTTCCCTTATTCAACTTTTTCACTCCGGACGCTTTATCTGGACATGGTTCATCAACATCTTCAACAGCCGAAGCTAAGTAGTAACATTAACATGATGTCTTCTAATTGCAGTCGCTGTACTCATAATATACAGGAGAACGATCGCCTTACGGCGAGAATAGCTGTGCTACAAGCCCAGCTTCAGACGCAATCGTTAGGCAAGGGTAATCTCAGTGTAGGAAAGAAAGAAACAGCGTCTGTGCCACCAGTAAGTACAGACAGTAACGTTAGTATAAATCCCCCCGCACAGTCCCCGCAGCCGGACAACTTTCTCATGGCTTCTGGAGGGAAATACTGTTGGAATGCTCAACCGGTGTCGCTCATTCAGCCGACAGAAACCTTCAACCGGTTTTCCCCATTATGTAGCGAGTCGGAGTCTGAGTCTGAGTCTTCTCTAGTCTCTACTCCTCCCGTTACGGGGTCTGAGACGCCGAAGGCTCCCACCATTAGCTCTGACAAATTGAAAACCCTAGTCATTGGCGACTCCATTACCCGCAGTATTAGACTTAAAACGAATCACCCAGCGATCATACACTGTTTACCAGGGGGCAGGGCTACCGACGTTAAGGCTAATCTAAAGATGGTGCTGGCTAAAGCTAAAACTGGCGAGTGTAGAGAGTATAGAGATATTGTTATCCACGTCGGCACCAACGATGTTAGGATGAAACAGTCAGAGGTCACCAAGTGCAACATAGCTTCAGCGTGTAAATCAGCTAGAAAGATGTGTCGGCATCGAGTAATTGTCTCTGGCCCCCTCCCAGTTAGGGGAAGTGACGAGCTCTACAGCAGAGTCTCAGCACTTAATCGCTGGTTGAAAACTGTTTTCTGCCCCTCCCAAAAGATAACATTTGTGGATAATTGGCCCTCTTTCTGGGACTCACCCACAAACAGGACCAAGCCTGACCTGCTGAGGAGTGACGGACTCCATCCTAGCTGGAGGGGTGCTCTCCTCTTATCTACCAACATAGATAGGGCTCTAACTCCTCTAGCCCCACAGTGAAATAGGGTGCAGGCCAGGCAGCAGGCTGTTAGCCAACCTGCCAGCTTAGTGGAGTCTGCCAATAGCACAGTCAGTGTAGTCAGCTCAGCCATACCCATTGAGACTGTGTCTGTGCCTCGACCTAGGTTGGGCAAAACTAAACATGGCGGTGTTCACCCTAGCAATCTTATTAGGATAAAGACCTCCTCCATTCCTGCCATTATTGAAAGAGATCGTGATACCTCACATCTCAAAATAGGGTTACTTAATGTTAGATCCCTCACTTCAAAGGCAGTCATAGTCAATGAACTAATCACTGATCATAATCTTGATGTGATTGGCCTGACTGAAACATGGCTTAAGCCTGATGAATTTGCTGTGTTAAATGAGGCCTCACCTCCTGGTTACACTAGTGACCATATTCCCCGTGCATCCCGCAAAGGCGGAGGTGTTGCTAACATTTACGATAGCAAATTTCAATTTACAAAAAAAAAAATGGCGTTTTCATCTTTTGAGCTTCTAGTCATGAAATCTATGCAGCCTACTCAATCACTTTTTATAGCTACTGTTTACAGGCCTCCTGGGCCATATACAGCGTTCCTCTCTGAGTTTCCTGAATTCCTATCAGACCTTGTAGTCATAGCAGATCATATTCTAATTTTTGGTGATTTTAATATTCACATGGAGAAGTCCACAGACCCACTCCAAAAGTCTTTCGGAGCCATTATCGACTCAGTGGGTTTTGTCCAACATGTCTCTGGACCTACTCACTGCCACAGTCATACTCTGGACCTAGTTTTGTCCCATGGAATAAATGTTGTAGATCTTAATGTTTTTCCACAAAATCCTGGACTATCGGACCACCATTTTATTACATTTGCAATCGCAACAAATAATCTGCTCAGACCCCAACCAAGGAGCATCAAAAGTCGTGCTATAAATTCTCAAACAACACAAAAATTCATTGATGCCCTTCCAGACTCCTTCTGCCTACCCAAGGACGTCAGAGGACAAAAATCAGTTAACCACTTAACTGAGGAACTCAATTTAACCTTGCGCAATACCCTAGATGCAGTTGCACCCCTAAAAACGAAAAACATTTGTCATAAGAAACTAGCTCCCTGGTATACAGAAAATACCCGAGCTTTGAAGCAAGCTTCCAGGAAATTGGAACGGAAATGGCGCCACACCAAACTGGAAGTCTTCCGACTAGCTTGGAAAGACAGTACCGTGCAGTACCGAAGAGCCCTCACTGCTGCTCGATCATCCTACTTTTCCAACTTAATCGAGGAAAATAAGAACAATCCAAAATTTCTTTTTGATACTGTTGCAAAGCTAACTAAAAAGCAGCATTCCCCAAGAGAGGATGGCTTTCACTTTAGCAGTGATAAATTCATGAACTTCTTTGAGGAAAAGATCATGACCATTAGAAAGCAAATTACGGACTCCTCTTTGAATCTGCGTATTCCTCCAGGGCTTAGCTGTCCTGGATCTGCACAGCTCTGCGAGGGCCTGGGATCGGGAGAGACACTTAAGTGTTTTAGTACTATATCTCTTGACACAATGATGAAAATAATCATGGCCTCTAAACCTTCAAGCTGCATACTGGATCCTATTCCTACTAAACTGCTGAAGGAGCTGCTTCCTGTGCTTGGCCCTCCTATGTTGAACATAATAAACAGCTCTCTATCCACCGGATGTGTACCAAACTCACTAAAAGTGGCAGTGATAAAGCCTCTCTTGAAAAAGCCAAACCTTGACCCGGAAAATATAAAAAACTATCGGCCTATATCGAATCTTCCATTCCTCTCAAAAATTTTAGAAAAAGCTGTTGCGCAGCAACTCACTGCCTTTCTGAAGACAAACAATGTATACGAAATGCTTCAGTCTGGTTTTAGACCCCATCATAGCACTGAGACTGCACTTGTGAAGGTGGTAAATGACCTTTTAATGGCGTCAGACCGAGGCTCTGCATCTGTCCTCGTGCTACTAGACCTTAGTGCTGCCTTTGACACCATCGATCACCACATTCTTTTGGAGAGACTGGAAACCCAAATTGGTCTACACGGACAAGTTCTGGCCTGGTTTAGATCCTACCTGTCGGAAAGATATCAGTTTGTCTCTGTGAATGGTCTGTCCTCCGACAAATCAACTGTACATTTCGGTGTTCCTCAAGGTTCCGTTTTAGGACCACTATTGTTTTCACTATATATTTTACCTCTTGGGGATGTTATTCGAAAACATAATGTTAACTTTCACTGCTATGCGGATGACACACAGCTGTACATTTCAATGAAACATGGTGAAGCCCCAAAATTGCCCTCGCTAGAAGCCTGTGTTTCAGACATAAGGAAGTGGATGGCTGAAAACTTTTTACTTTTAAACTCGGACAAAACAGAGATGCTTGTTCTAGGTCCCAAGAAACAAAGAGATCTTCTGTTAAATCTGACAATTCATCTTGATGGTTGTAAAGTCGTCTCAAATAAAACTGTGAAGGACCTCGGCGTTACTCTTGACCCTGATCTCTCTTTTGACGAACATATCAAGACTGTTTCAAGGACAGCTTTTTTCCATCTACGTAACATTGCAAAAATCAGAAATTTTCTGTCCAAAAATGATGCAGAAAAATTAATCCATGCATTTGTTACTTCTAGGTTAGACTACTGCAATGCTCTATTTTCCGGCTACCCGGATAAAGCACTAAATAAACTTCAGTTAGTGCTAAATACGGCTGCTAGAATCCTGACTAGAACCAAGAAATTTGATCATATTACTCCAGTGCTAGCTTCCCTACACTGGCTTCCTGTTAAGGCAAGGGCTGATTTCAAGGTTTTACTGTTAACCTATAAAGCGTTACATGGGCTTGCTCCTACCTATCTTTCCGAGTTGGTCCTGCCGTACATACCAATACGTACGCTACGGTCACAAGACGCAGGCCTCCTAATTGTCCCTAGAATTTCTAAGCAAACAGCGGGAGGCAGGGCTTTCTCCTATAGATCTCCATTTTTATGGAACAGTCTGCCTACCCATGTGAGAGACGCAGACTCGGTCTCAACCTTTAAGTCTTTACTGAAGACTTATCTCTTCAGTAGGTCATATGATTGAGTGTAGTCTGGCCCAGGAGTGTGAAGGTGAACGGAAAGGCTGGAGCAACGAACAGCCCTTGCTGTCTCTGCCAGGCCGGTTCCCCTCTCCACTGGGGTTCTCTGCCTCTAACCCTGTTGCAGGGGCTGAGTCACTGGCTTGCTGGTGCTCTTTCATGCCGTCCCTGGGAGGGGTGCGTCACTTGAGTGGGTTGAGTTACTGACGTGATCTTCCTGTCTGGGTTGGCGCCCCCCCCTTGGTTTGTGCTGTGGTGGAGACCTCTGTGGGCTATACTCGGCCTTGTCTCAGGATTGTAAGTTGGTGGTTGGGGATATCCCTCTAGTGGTGCGGGGGCTGTGCTTTGGCGGAGTGGGTGGGGTTATATCCTTCCTGTTTGGCCCTGTCCGGGGGTTTCTTCGGATGGGGCCACAGTGTCTCCGGACCGCTCCTGTCTCAGCCTCCAGTATTTATGCTGCAGTAGTTTATGTGTCGGGGGGCTGGGGTTAGTTGGTTATACCTGGAGTACTTCTCCTGTCTTATCCAGTGTCCTGTGTGAATTTAAGTATGCTCTCTCTAATTCTCTCGTTCTCTCTTTCTCTCTGAGAACCTGAGCCCTAGGACCATACGTCAGGACTACCGGGCATGATGACACCTTGCTGTCCCCAGTCCGCCTGGCCTTGCTGCTATTCGGCTACGAAACCCCTACCTGTCCCAGACCTGCTGTTTTCAACTCTTAATGATCGGCTATGAAAAGCCAACTGAGAGACCTGAGCCCTAGGACCATACGTCGGGACTACCGGCCGTGGTGACTCCTTGCTGTCCCCAGTCCGCCTGGCCTTGCTGCTATTCCAGTTTCAACTGTTCTGCCTGCGGTTATGGAACCCCTACCTGTCCCAGACCTGCTGTTTTCAACTCTTAATGATCGGCTATGAAAAGCCAACTGAGATTTATTCCTGATTATTATTTGACCATGCTTGTCACTTATGAACATTTTTGAACATCTTGGCATGGTTCTGTTATAATCTCCACCCGGCACAGCCAGAAGAGGACTGGCCACCCCTCATAGCCTGGTTCCTCTCTAGGTTTCTTCCTAGGTTTTCGCCTTTCTAGGGAGTTTTTCCTAGCCACCGTGCTTCTACACCTGCATTACTAGCTGTTTGGGGTTTTAGGCTGGGTTTCTGTACAGCACTTCGAGATATTAGCTGATGTAAGAAGGGCTATATAAAATAAAATTGATTGATTGATTGATTGATTGATTGATTGATTGATTGATTGATTGAGAGAGAGAGAGAGAGAGAGAGAGAGAGAGAGAGAGAGAGAGAGAGAGAGAGAGAGAGAGAGAGAGAGAGAGAGAGAGAGAGAGAGAGAGTGAGAGTGAGAGTGAGAGAGAGGGGGTGAGAGTGTCTCTTCATATTGTACCTTCTGACAGGCATCCATCTGTCTGGTCAGCTCCTCGATGTAGTCTCTCTTGTTGGGCATAGCGACAGACGACACAGTGGGCCGCATGGGGAGATGGCTTGGCATCACCTGGAAGAACCAGGGGTCAGTCATACAATACTGATATACGCTTACAGCTGAGAAGTACCGGTATTATATAAAAAATAAAACATATGATGACAGAGAAATGTCGGTAACAACATATGCTTTATAAATTGTTATAAGCATGAATGAGCCTTTATAACGTGTCAAAAAGCACCAAAAAAAATATGTTACTGAAATGTTCTTTTTTTGTTAACCCTGTATTATTGCTCTGACCACCCACCTGCTGGTCCCTTCTCCTGATGGTGTCGTAGGTTGAGAAGCGTGTACGTGGGGCAGTCACAGCCGGGGTGAAGTAGGGCACGGGGCTGGTACTCCTGCTGTTGTAGCTGTTAAACAGGTTCAGCTCTGACGTGGCTGGAGACATCACCTCCTGCATCTAACGGAGAGGAGAGGAGAGGAGAGGAGAGGAGAGGAGAGGAGAGGAGAGGAGAGGAGAGGAGAGGAGAGGAGAGGAGAGGAGAGGAGAGGAGAAGACAAACAGGTAAATGGGCTATACAATAATATAATGATTATTCGCTATCTAAGACAAACAGGATATTAGTAAAACAGTTGTTTCTGTACCACATAATCCCATTTTGCTGAGTATCTTACTTTATACTCTGACATCCGGTACATGCCAGGGTTGTACTCCGTGGAAGCCGCTGTAGCGTAGGGACTGTTGAACGCCCTGGGGGGACTCTCTAAACCTCCCAGCTGGACAACAGACAGAAACATTCCATTGATAAAACAAATCAATAAAAACAAAATGAAAACGTTGTCTTTGACAATGCTATGCCAAGGATTCACTACTAGTGAAATGGAAAATATTATCCATGGTCAATTCCAATATAGATTTTAATATTGATGTTATTGTAAAGCCTGTTGTACACCAGCAGATGGCAATGCATCATACAGGTCAGGGTCTAAGGTGGCTCACACAGCATGATCCTGCAGTCCAGCAGTTGGGAGCAGACAGACAGTTGCTGATCTGCTTAAGTCTACAGGCAGCATCTGGCGCTGATCACACAGCCACTCGGAGCTCTATCTATCAGTTTAATTAGAGTGGGTTGACAACCTGCCGTTCCCCTGGTCCCCATTCCCCCCTGGGCAGAACTGGCCCATGGAGGCCCAAGCCCCAGCCCTATTACAGATCCTCAGCCATGTCTGATTCCCCTGGCCCTTAGCAGTGCTGGCCCCACCACCACCCTTGAATGATTCCACTGGCCCCTAGCAGTGCTGGCCCCACGACCACCACCCCTGAATGAATTCCCTGGCCCCTGGAGGCCCAAGCCCCAAACCTGTCTTATTCCCCTGGCCCCAGTACCAGCCCCAAGTGGCCCCAGGCCCCCGTCCCTCACCCTGTCTGACATGGTGTCCCAGTCCCGTGAGGCCAGAGACTCCAGGGACCCGCGGTAGTTTGGCACGAATCTGGAGCTAGTGCTGTCCCAACGGGAACTGTTCCTGGGTTCTCTCCCATTCCCGTTCTCTCCCCCAGACGTTCCATTTGTATCCCTGGAACCGTTCCCCATCATGTCTCCACCCAGGAACAGCTGGTATTTGGGGTTCTGGCGGACTTTGACGGGATTGGATGGCTCATCTTCAGATGAGGGACTTTCAGGCCTCTTGTTGGGGTCAAAGTCTGATTCCTGGAGGAGGAGGAGGAGGAGGAGAATAATATATTAAATGGATGGATGGAGGGATGGAGAGAGGGTGAGAGGGAGAGGGAGAGAGAGAGGAAGAGGGAGAGGGAGGGAGGATGGGAGAGAGAGAAAGAGAGAGCAGATTAAATCAATATCATAGCTGTTGACAGACCCGTGCAGCACAGTACAGCACAGCACAGGGAGCATTTGATGGTATTTGAAGGTGCCGTATGTTCAGGCGCGAGATTGTATCACGTGCAAATCAACCAATGAATTCCACTGAACAGACATGCAATGGTGTGATGTGAACATTAGTGACATCAACGTACAGCAGAGTGGTAACAACATCAACAGACAGCACAGCAGAGCATGCTGCAGTTAGGGTCAGGGTTAGCAGACAGCACAGCAGAGCATGCTGCAGCTCATTTTGACTGAGTGCCTCCAGTTATGAACATTCCATCAGTTTGATACATTGGGGTTAGATGCCAGGGTCAGGGTTAGGGTTAGGGTTAGGGTCAGGGTTAGGGTCAGGGTTAGGGTCAGGGTTAGGGTTAGGGTCAGGGTCAGG
The DNA here is from genome assembly GCF_964263955.1 of Coregonus lavaretus. Taxonomy (NCBI): domain Eukaryota; kingdom Metazoa; phylum Chordata; class Actinopteri; order Salmoniformes; family Salmonidae; genus Coregonus; species Coregonus lavaretus. The sequence goes on along the minus strand of NW_028159269.1, from coordinate 71,633 downwards.
GTTAGGGTCAGGGTCAGGGTTAGGGTCAGGGTCAGGGTCAGGGTTAGGGTCAGGGTTAGATGCCAGGGTCAGGGTTAGGGTTAGGGTCAGGGTTAGGGTTAGGGTCAGGGTCAGGGTTAGGGTTAGGGTCAGGGTCAGGGTTAGGGTCAGGGTCAGGGTCAGGGTCAGGGTCAGGGTTAGGGTCAGCGTTAGGGTTAGGGTCAGGGTTAGGGTCAGGGTTAGGGTCAGGGTCAGGGTCAGGGTTAGGGTCAGCGTTAGGGTTAGGGTTAGGGTCAGGGTCAGGGTTAGGGTCAGGCTCAGGGTTAGGGTCAGGGTTAGGGTTAGGGTCAGGGTCAGGGTTAGGGTTAGGGTTAGGGTTAGGGTCAGGGTTAGGGTTAGGGTCAGGGTTAGGGTTAGGGTCAGGGTCAGGGTGCAGATGCAGGAATTTGTTGACTGCTATTGGTGACACATGCACAGACGGATGGACGGACTGATGCGCACGCAATTGTGTTGATTGCTATTGTTGTGGACAGACAGACAGACAGACAGGCCATGCTGTGTGATCTTCATGCAGAGAGTGATCACGGGTGGACGTGGTCTCGGACGCCAAGCGATCAGTGATTGGTGTGGTCAGTTCTTGGCCCTATTTAGAGGTCTACTTACCGAACCCATTCCAGAACCGGCCATAGACTCTCTGTGAGAGCCACCCTGGTTCTGGCCCTGGCTCTTCTGTGAATGACTGTCTGAAGGACTGCTGGGCTGTGGCGAGCCTTTCTTCGCCCCGTTAAGGCCGGGCTGAGACTCTCTGTGTGGAGGGGTCACTTTGATAGAAGGTACCAGGTTCTGGCTCTCTACGGTGGTGCTGCTGGGAATGTCTGGGTTGGACTGGGAGGTGGACTTGACCACTGTCTTAGTCTCTGTGGTGCCAGTCCTGGCTGTGGACATCCTGACTGGGCTCTGGGTCTGTACTGTGGTAATACTGGGAGTGGGTGTGTTTGTGTTGGACTGGGAGTTCTGATAGGCCAGTACCTCCTCAGTTCTGGCTGTGGACATCCTGATTGGCCGGTTAGAGTCTTCAGGCAGGGATCCGCCCATTGACAGAACTGGTGAGCCGTTGTCATTGACTGACGAGGGTTCGCCATTCTCTGAGCCTGAGAACTTGTGGATCAGGTCCTTGACACTCCCAGAGCGGGTCAGGTTAGATCCTCTGGACAGCGCCGTTCTCTTATTGGTCCTCCAGGCCTTCTCTTCCTCCTCCAATGAGCTGCTCTGGGTCTTCCTCGGACCCCGTAGAGAAGGAACCTCAGTTGGGGACTTGAAGTTAGACAACGTCCCTATGGTGTGGCCGTTCCTGTTCACTGAACTTCTGCCTTGCTCTGCAGTCACGCTAGGGCTGCTAGGGCTGGATACTCTCCTTGTCTCTTTAACGGCAGTGGTTTCCTAAGACACAAATCTATGGTTTCAGCACAGGCACAGTGGGGCTCCGGGGTGAGGTTTCCCCTACATACAGGTCTAGGATCAGCTTCCCCTTCCCCAATCCTAACCTTAACCAGTAGTTGGGGGGAAATGCAAAGCTGACCCAGGATCAGCATCTAGGGGCAACTTCACCCTACTCCCACGGTGGGAAAGAGGGTTGAGCTTGGCATGTAACGATGACGTCGGTCTGGGACCGTTTACTCTTGTTGTTTTCATTGGCTGTTACATACGTCTTCCTTTTAAAAGGTCAGTAGCAGAAAGGGCAAAACCATTCCTGCTTTTATTATGAAATATCCCTCTTCCTAATTCACTCATGGCTGGACAGGAGAAATACTGACTGATATCATGGAAGAACAATACACCAGAAAAGGCCCTGCTGGGGTGAGGCAAGAGGCGACCATTAGATGGTAGCTGATCCAGAACTGTGTATCTGAGTTCGTCCTCAATACACTCTAACTGAGAGGTGACAGAGTTGTAACCTGCTCTAATAATAATATAATAATATGCCATTTAGCAGACGCTTTTATCCAAAGCGACTTACAGTCATGCGTGCATACATTTTTGTGTATGGGTGGTCCCGGGGATCGAACCCACTACCTTGGCGTTACAAGCGCCGTGCTCTACCAGCTGAGCTACAGAGGACCACACCATATTACAGCTTCCTGTGGAAAGGATCACAGTTTTATTACAGACTTAACTCTGTAACCCACAGAGGACATAAGATGGTGTGATAGTGTGTCCCTGTAAGACTGTGTCTCTTCATTCAGAGCCAGTCTTACAGGGACCTTAGACTTCCGGTATTCTGAGCTGAGGATGATCACATTAATGTCGATGTTAGTTTGTCTAATGTAATTACATTATCGCGTCATGTTTTCCATGCTTAGGGGGATTAGAGAGTCGAAAAGCTACAAAATTCACAATATATAAGCTCTATCTGTGTGTGTGTGTGTGTGTGTGTGTGTGTGTGTGTGTGTGTGTGTGCGTGTGTGTGTGTGTGTAATTAACGAGATAGCTGTGGTGTCGATGTGTCAAGGTGAACCCAGGCATATGAAATGAAACGGGCCCCAACGCAGAGCAGAGGACACACACACACACAAATACACACACACAAATGTACACACACACACACACACACAAACCCACTTCTCAAAATGGTGTTCCATTCCAACACCGATAGCAGTGACCAAAAACTAATCATTTTCCATTTAGCCAAAGAGCTACTTAGCTTAACCAACTTCAATTAATAATCAAATAGATGCAATTACATTACGCTAATACTAGCGCTAATGCTACTTATATAAATGAAGTGGCCAGCGTCCAGCAGCTGCTATGGCTAGGGAAATTAGGCCTGGGCTCTAATCCTGGTCCTGGGTCTCACCTTGCATCCTCCCCCAGGGAGAGGGGGTGGCGGCTGGGGACCACAGGGCCAGTGGGAGGGCCTCTCTGGGGGGTTAGGATCACTTCTAATCACCCTGGTATTTACTGTATTTACAGGCCATGCAGGGATAAGCATTTAAGCCCCTTTTTTAATGTTATTATTTTAGCTGAACCCATGAGCAGAGTTAGTGATGTGTCAATATGAAACACACTGTAACACATGGTAGGCAGGGTTAGGCATGGTTAGGCAGGGTTAGGCAGGGGTAGGCAGGGGTAGGCAGGGGTAGGCAGGGTTAGGCAGGGTTAGGCAGGGGTAGGCAGGGGTAGGCAGGGTTAGGCAGGGTTAGGCAGGGGTAGGCAGGGTTAGGCAGGGTTAGGCAGGGTTAGGCAGGGGTAGGCAGGGGTAGGCAGGGTTAGGCAGGGTTAGGCAGGGGTAGGCAGGGTTAGGCAGGGTTAGGCAGGGTTAGGCAGGGTTAGGCAGGGGTAGGCAGGGTTAGGCAGGGTTAGGCAGGGTTGGGGTAAATGTCATTTCATTTCAGGCAAGTCAAGAAATAAACTGAAATGAGGAAAATTTGAATTTCAGTTTACTTCCTGAATTGACTGGATGGAACTGGAATAGACCCTAACACTGCTGGTGTCAAAGTTAGGCCCAATTCCCTCTATGAGATATGAATGAGAGCCGGAGGAGCAGGGTGGCGAAAGAAAATTCAACTTTTTTCAATTCACATGACATTCTTGTCTTACCTTTCACTGTGGCTGGCAATGCCACATCTCACTAGCCGCTAGGGATTATTTTCTCGAAAATATACCAAGTTTCAATACCGCAAATATTCATATTTACCCAGAGAGTCCTGGGAAATTCCGCAAAAATTGGAAGTGCCCATTTAAAGCATTTGAAACCAAGATATCGTCACTATGCCAGGGCTTTCCCCGAGGAAGCGGGCTTGGCTGTGCCACTAGGCATAGCCACAGGAAGCAGGTGTGTGGAGGGTGCTGCAATCACAATGAAAAAAATAAATATATATATTTTATTTATTTATTTGGTCACTGGGCCTTTATTATTCCTGTCTGAGTGGGCAAAAATAGTCGTCAGCAGCTCAGCGAGAAAACATTATCTCAGCAACACTCCCCCCCAAACACTTCATGTCTGTGATCAATCCCTGTGGCAGAGATGCCTATGTAGTGAACTGTGCAATAGCAGTATCAAATGAGTGACTGTCTGAAGAGTCACGATGACAGCTCAAATAGCGCACACGTTCTTTTATAGGCTGTACTGCAGGGGTTTTCCTGTAGGGTTTAATTAACTGCACCAAAGAGCCCTTTCTGCTACTGACCTTTTAAAAGGAAGAAGTGTGTAACAGCCAATGAAAACAACAAGAGTAAACGGTCCCAGACCGACGTCATCGTTACATGCCAAGCTCAACCCTCTTTCCCACCGTGGGAGTAGGGTGAAGTTGCCCCTAGATGCTGATCCTGGGTCAGCTTTGCATTTCCCCCCAACTACTGGTTAAGGTTAGGATTGGGGAAGGGGAAGCTGGTCCTAGACCTGTATGTAGGGGAAACCTCAGGCTAGTGCCACATTGGGGAACATGTTGTAATTTCCCGAGTCTTGTCATTTAATTTTGGGGGTAAATGTGTTAGAGTGTTCCCTGGACAGAGATCCCGAGATCCCAGTTACCCCGTGTTAATACCCACTTTTAATAGGCACTTTTCTTCTCAAATATACATTTTACACCATTGAATAATGCAACCAAACTGTATTACACTCTTGTGTAATGCAACAATTCACAGCATGTAGCCTATTAGTTTTGGTCCAAATGCGAATGTCATCAAATTTGGTTTATACTCAAACTTCAGGTGGTTATGCCTTTTTAATATAAACATGATTGACGCTTCAACTAGGGTCCAGAGATGGTTAGGTTAGCCTGCTACCAGATCAGGAAAAACTCTGGACCACAGGAAAACAATTACACAGACAGACCCCTATGTTCAGACTGAGGGGTATCCCCATAGAGGAGACAGACAGACCCCTATGTTCAGACTGAGGGCTATCCCCGTTGAGGAGACAGACAGACCCCTATGTTCAGACTGAGGGCTATCCCCATAGAGGAGACAGACAGACCCCTATGTTCAGACTGAGGGCTATCCCCATAGAGGAGACAGACAGACCCCTATGTTCAGACTGAGGGCTATCCCCATAGAGGAGACAGACAGACCCCTATGTTCAGACTGAGGGCTATCCCCATAGAGGAGACAGACAGACCCCTATGTTCAGACTCAGGGCTATCCCCATAGAGGAGACAGACAGACCCCCTCTCTGCCTTTGCCTCTATTCCTCAGTGGTCCCAGCACATAGCCATATGGTGCAGAGTTAGGAAACACGGCCTGACCCAGATCTCATACAATCCTGTCCTGCTGTATTCCTGTAAACCCTGCCTGCCTGTGAACGCACCGTATGTGTGTCTAGTACTCTCACTAATACTGATCCCTCTATTACCCACAGTTGAATCCCTGGTTAGGGATTATTGCCTCTAAACATAACAACATTTAGCAAAGGCTGTTTTAATTGATATTGTTTACAGATGGTTTGTCATGGAGGCCAATGCCTTTCAATATCCTCAGAAAAACTACTCATGATACCCAGTTAAATGTGTGTGTGTGTGTGTGTGTGTGTGTGTGTGTGTGTGCTTGCTCGCCCGTGTGTGTATATGTCAAAGAAGCTAAAAGTTGTCAAATCCTTCGTTAATGTGAATATAAAATGTGAAAAATAAATGAACCAATTATTGATCAATAGTGGCCTGACTGTTTGAGTAAGGAACATTTAGGCCCTGGCAATCTGCTTGGATACGGTGTGTTGTCCTGGCAATCTGCTTGGATACGGTGTGTTGTCCTGGCAATCTGCTTGGATACGGTGTGTTGTCCTGGCAATCTGCTTGGATACGGTGTGTTGTCCTGGCAATCTGCTTGGATACGGTGTGTTGTCCTGGCAATCTGCTTGGATACGGTGTGTTGTCCTGGCAATCTGCTTGGATACGGTGTGTTGTCCTGGCAATCTGCTTGGATACGGTGTGTTGTCCTGGCAATCTGCTTGGAAATACGGTGTGTTGTCCTGGCAATCTGCTTGGAAATACGGTGTGTTGTCCTGGCAATCTGCTTGGAAATACGGTGTGTTGTCCTGGCAATCTGCTTGGAAATACGGTGTGTTGTCCTGGCAATCTGCTTGGAAATACGGTGTGTTGTCCTGGCAATCTGCTTGGAAATACGGTGTGTTGTCCTGGCAATCTGCTTGGAAATACGGTGTGTTGTCCTGGCAATCTGCTTGGATACGGTGTGTTGTCCTGGCAATCTGCTTGGAACTACGGTGTGTTGTCCTGGCAATCTGCTTGGAACTACGGTGTGTTGTCCTGGCAATCTGCTTGGAAATACGGTGTGTTGTCCTGGCAATCTGCTTGGAAATACGGTGTGTTGTCCTGGCAATCTGCTTGGAACTACGGTGTGTTGTCCTGGCAATCTGCTTGGAACTACGGTGTGTTGTCCTGGCAATCTGCTTGGAAATACGGTGTGTTGTCCTGGCAATCTGCTTGGAAATACGGTGTGTTGTCCTGGCAATCTGCTTGGAAATACGGTGTGTTGTCCTGGCAATCTGCTTGGAAATACGGTGTGTTGTCCTGGCAATCTGCTTGGAAATACGGTGTGTTGTCCTGGCAATCTGCTTGGAAATACGGTGTGTTGTCCTGGCAATCTGCTTGGAAATACGGTGTGTTGTCCTGGCAATCTGCTTGGAAATACGGTGTGTTGTCCTGGCAATCTGCTTGGAAATACGGTGTGTTGTCCTGGCAATCTGCTTGGAAATACGGTGTGTTGTCCTGGCAATCTGCTTGGAAATACGGTGTGTTGTCCTGGCAATCTGCTTGGAATACGGTGTGTTGTCCTGGCAATCTGCTTGGAAATACGGTGTGTTGTCCTGGCAATCTGCTTGGAAATACGGTGTGTTGTCCTGGCAATCTGCTTGGAAATACGGTGTGTTGTCCTGGCAATCTGCTTGGATACGGTGTGTTGTCCTGGCAATCTGCTTGGATACGGTGTGTTGTCCTGGCAATCTGCTTGGATACGGTGTGTTGTCCTGGCAATCTGCTTGGATACGGTGTGTTGTCCTGGCAATCTGCTTGGAAATACGGTGTGTTGTCCTGGCAATCTGCTTGGAAATACGGTGTGTTGTCCTGGCAATCTGCTTGGAAATACGGTGTGTTGTCCTGGCAATCTGCTTGGAAATACGGTGTGTTGTCCTGGCAATCTGCTTGGAAATACGGTGTGTTGTCCTGGCAATCTGCTTGGAAATACGGTGTGTTGTCCTGGCAATCTGCTTGGAAATACGGTGTGTTGTCCTGGCAATCTGCTTGGAAATATGGTGTGTTGTCCTGGCAATCTGCTTGGAAATACGGTGTGTTGTCCTGGCAATCTGCTTGGAAATACGGTGTGTTGTCCTGGCAATCTGCTTGGAAATACGGTGTGTTGTCCTGGCAATCTGCTTGGAAATACGGTGTGTTGTCCTGGCAATCTGCTTGGAAATACGGTGTGTTGTCCTGGCAATCTGCTTGGAAATACGGTGTGTTGTCCTGGCAATCTGCTTGGAAATACGGTGTGTTGTCCTGGCAATCTGCTTGGAAATACGGTGTGTTGTCCTGGCAATCTGCTTGGAAATACGGTGTGTTGTCCTGGCAATCTGCTTGGAAATACGGTGTGTTGTCCTGGCAATCTGCTTGGAAATACGGTGTGTTGTCCTGGCAATCTGCTTGGAAATACGGTGTGTTGTCCTGGCAATCTGCTTGGAAATACGGTGTGTTGTCCTGGCAATCTGCTTGGAAATACGGTGTGTTGTCCTGGCAATCTGCTTGGAAATACGGTGTGTTGTCCTGGCAATCTGCTTGGAAATACGGTGTGTTGTCCTGGCAATCTGCTTGGAAATACGGTGTGTTGTCCTGGCAATCTGCTTGGAAATACGGTGTGTTGTCCTGGCAATCTGCTTGGAAATACGGTGTGTTGTCCTGGCAATCTGCTTGGAAATACGGTGTGTTGTCCTGGCAATCTGCTTGGAAATACGGTGTGTTGTCCTGGCAATCTGCTTGGAAATACGGTGTGTTGTCCTGGCAATCTGCTTGGAAATACGGTGTGTTGTCCTGGCAATCTGCTTGGAAATACGGTGTGTTGTCCTGGCAATCTGCTTGGAAATACGGTGTGTTGTCCTGGCAATCTGCTTGGAAATACGGTGTGTTGTCCTGGCAATCTGCTTGGAAATACGGTGTGTTGTCCTGGCAATCTGCTTGGAACTACGGTGTGTTGTCCTGGCAATCTGCTTGGAAATACGGTGTGTTGTCCTTATCCTTGTAAATAGCCTTGTTTCTCTGCCACCAGTGTCTCCTCTGCTCTGTCCTACCATTACTACACTGTTCTTCAGAACTAGCTGACCGTGCAAGCAACATATTATATAAATTAACCTCTCGCTCTTACTTGTCCCAAGCCATACGACTTCTAGTCAATACAGGGTTTTCACGGTCATGTCTACGATCATTCTGATGTTCAGAATAGACCGTTGTTTCTCTACGTGGTTCGTGTCAACCGTATGAACACAAGACAGACAAGAGGCAAGACTGATTCTGTGAATTCTCATAATTTTGTAATTTCACCAAGATGAAGTCAGTTGTGACAAGAGACTGTTCCAGATGTTTCCATACAGCTAGCTGAGGCTACATCACTGATAGGAAACTGTTCCCGGAACAGATGAACAGACAGACAGTTTCATACAGCTCACTATACACATCTGGGATGAAACTGACAACAGCTGGACTCTGACCAGATAGACCAGTTATATTATACATGTAGCTAACGTTTCCTTTCTGCATATCTCATCTTATCTTATCCTATTGGAGAAGAAATGGTCCAAATAATTATTTAGAAAATAAATGTATCTGTACATGCAATTGACAAACTACTATGCATTTGAAGGCTTATTTTGGAGAAAAAAAAGATCCTGTTAGATGGTAAGGAAGTAAAGATGGAGAGAAAGCGGGTAGAGTAAGGGGTAATTACCATGTTATTGTCTTGGTGTTCGTGTTCACTCTTCCCCTGCATGTTGTGGTGGGTGACCCTGTAGGAGAAGTCCTGCAGTCGCTGTGCCTCCTGTTGGTCCCTCAGAGCGTCTCTCTCAGTATGTCCTGTAGGGAGGTCAGGGCCTGCTCCAGAAACCGCAGTGTGTCTGTCCGGGCCTGCTCCAGAAACCGCTGTCTGTCTGTCCGGGCCTGCTCCAGAAACCGCTGTCTGTCTGTCCGGGCCTGCTCCAGAAACCGCAGTCTGTCTGTCAGGGCCTGCTCCAGAAACCGCAGTGTGTCTGTCCGGGCCTGCTCCAGAAACCGCAGTCTGTCTGTCCGGCCTGCTCTCCACTGATATACACACCTGCAGCTCCCTTTGAGCAAGCAACAACCCCTAAACACACACACACACACACACACACACACACACAGGGTTAGTATGTTGGCATACACTGTACAGCAACCGCTACACACACACACACACACACACACACACACACAGGGCCCAATGTTACATAGGAACAGAATTGAAGGGTCAAAGCCACTCAGACCACAGCAATTTGACAGGAACACTCATGGATACACTCAATATGGCCGCCGGTGCATCTTTCACAGAATTGACTTAAATGTGAATTTAGGTTCTAGAAATGCAATTTCAAATAGTTAGCACATTTACATATTAGCTAGCATTCAATCATTATAGTACCTCAATATGAAGGGCTACCCCTAGACTAGTGTTTCCAAAACTCAAAGGGTGATTAGTTGATGATCAGTTGATTATTTGAATCAGCTGTGTAGTGCTATGGCAAAAAACCAAAACGTGCACCCCTTGGGGTCCCGAGGACCGAGTTTGGGAAACCCCGCCCTAGACATAAAAAAACTAGACTAGCCAAAAGGGTGCCCCTATAGAGAAAAACGGCCAACCAAGCTTCCAGTACTCACAGTACAAGCCTCTACGTTTGACCCTCTCTGTTGCCTCAACCTCTGTTCTCTGGCCCTCCGTCACTCAGCTCAGTTCAGGAGCTCCAGTTTGTTGAACCTCTTTCAGGCTGAAACACAGAAAGAAAAAGAGAGGTTTTAACGTCAATGTTTTAGCTTAATAAGGACTCCAACACTCAGTTAAGGCTTACAGGAAGAACATTAACTACCCCACTGGGCGCACACTGGTTGAATCAACGTTGTTTCCATGTTTTTTTTCCAATGAAATTACATTGAACCCAACGTGGAATAGACGTTGAACTGACGTCTGTGCTCAGTGGGCAGTGTGTGTCCCTGAGCCACAATCTTATCATAGACAAAACAACTGTAAAACAGTACTTGTCAGGTCAATGATTAATCCTTCATAAAAGAACACTTCTAGAACACAATACTGAGTTCATTGGAAGACATTATTATTAGACTATTATAACCCACTGAATACAGTAAGCCAGGGTTCTTCAATTCCGGTCCTGGAGGGCCGAAACACCTCTGTTTTTCATCCTCTCCTTCTAATCAGGGGCTAATTCAGACCTGGGACACCAGGTGAGTGCAATTAACTACCAGGTAGAAATAAAAAACAGAAGTGTTTCGGCCCTCCAGGACCGGAATTGAAGAACCCTGCAGTAAGCGATGCACGATGGGTGTTGATTCATAATCTCTCCACCAGAGGACAGTATTTCATCATCTCTAAACAGTTTATGAGCGGCACTGAAATGACAGAACCTGACATTTTGGTTTGTAGGGAAGTAACATCTCATCCAAAGTAAAATTAACATCACTGCTGTTTCGACAAAATCTCCCATAATTATCATACGACACAGAGATCATATTAAATTCCTTTACCAAGATGAATGATTTTTAGGCATGTTACTAATATGTAATTATACGTGTATCTGCCACTATGGATGGCCACAACTACAGGACAATCAGGAAAGCATGGACATCCAGTGAAAACATCCCCGTTTGCTTTTATCACTTTATCATTCATAATAAACAGCTAAATCGATGCATATCTATCAAATGAATAAATCAAACCATGATTAGGCCAAAACTAAAAACAGGAAAACAGGTTTTGAGACTAAAAAATATATTTATTTCCATCAGGAAGTAATTACATAGAAGAATGGGTCACGGTGGGTATTTGTCCATCTAGCTGTTGGCTAAAACACAGCACACAGGCCTCCAGTGATTAGGGGCCGAGTTTCACACAGATCCACTCCGCGTGGGCATGCCGTGTGTAAATCTGTTGGCATCTGCTGAAGGGATCAACAAAAAGCAGCGAGGCCTCATTAACCTTTTGTTTATATGGCGTTGGAAATGAGATCTACCCAGCATGCAGCAGTGATACACAAACACACACACAAACACACACACAACTACACACAAAGACACGCACATGGCGGACTCACGCAGAGCTGATCGCCAGCTGTCAAGCTACTCCGATTAGACGCTTAGAGAAAATATTAATTGTGGATGTATATAAATACAGTTCACTCCATCGTTGTGAGTGAATTTCTAAAAATATTTCCCAACGCACATATGTTTTATGTACACCCATCTTATGTATATCACATCTATTAGTATGTATTTATTAAGGATCTCCATTAGTTCCTGCCAAGGCAGAATCTACTCTTCCTGGGGTTTATTATGGATCCCCATTAGTTCCTGTTTTATTCATTTTTTAAATTAAATGTGTTACAATTCATAAAATGAATGAATGTATACTATTCTTTACTATGCTACTGTTAGAAACCTTCCAATCATGTAACCTTCATGGTGTGACACAGACACACTCAAGTCTTTCTTCTTTCTTCTCACTGTGAAAGCTGGCAGAGAAGCTGTCTGATTACACCCATACTGATAACGATACTGATTACACTGATACAGTTACCGATACAGATACAGATTACACTGATACAGTTACTGATTACACGGATACAGTTACCGATATAGATACGGATTACACTGATACAGTTACCAATACTGATACCGATACTGATTACACGGATACAGTTACTCATATCGATACAGACTACACTGATACCGATACGGATACCGATACCGATTCAGTTACTGATACCGATACTGATTACACAGATAAAGTTACCGATACAGATACCGACTACACAGATTACACTGATACAGTTACCGATACATATACTGATTACACTGATACAGCTACAGCTACCGATACATATACTGATTACACTGATACATATACTGATTACACTGACACAGTTACCGATACCGATACCGATTACACTGATACAGTTACTGATACATATGCTGATTACACCGATACAGCTACAGATACATATACTGATTACACTGATACAGCTACAGCTACCGATACATATACTGATTACACTGATACATATACTGATTACACTGACACAGTTACCGATACCGATACCGATTACACTGATACAGTTACTGATACATATGCTGATTACACCGATACAGCTACAGATACATATACTGATTACACTGATACAGATACTGATTACACTGACACAGTTACCGATACCGATACTGATTACACTGACACAGTTACTGATACAAATACTGATTACACTGATACAGTTACAGATACTGATTACACTGATACAGTTACTGATACTGATTACACTGATACAGTTACTGATACTGATTATACTGACATAGCTCTTTTGGATGGAAATGTATGACAATTCAGCGTGGGAAAATGTCACTTTTTAGTTTCCCCGCCGTAAAACAGTACATCGGCAGATATATTGGCATTGGTACATTTTGCCCCCCCCCCCAAAAAAAAAACGGAATTGGTATCGGATCCAAAGCAACATATTGGTCGGCCTCTTCTCTAAATGTCACCTCAGCAACCCCTCAGATGAGAGAGTTGACAAATCAAATGTTGAAAGAAAAAGGCCATCTCAGCACAATTTTAACTACTCAGAATGAAACTGTAACAGATAGGATTGATCAGATGAGGAGAGGACGATATTAGATGATAAGATGTCTGAGTTGAAAGAGATACAGTATATCTCACCAAATGGGTGTCGAGATATACAGTTACAGATACCGATTACACCAACATATTTACTGATACCAATACCGATTACACCGATACATACACAGATAGGTATACTGATTACACCGATACCAATACAGATTACACCGATACCGTTACCGATTACACTGATACAGTTACCAATACCGATATTGATTACACAAATTACACTGATACAGTTACCAATCCCGATACTGATTACACCGATACCGTTATGGATACTGGTACCGATTACACCCATACAGTTACGGATACCGATACTGATTACACTGATACAGTTACAGATACCGATACGGATTACACAGATACAGTTCCGGATACCGATTACACTGATACAGTTACCGATACCGATTACACTGATACAGATACAGATATTGATTACACAGATACAGTTACTGATACAGATACTGGTTACACTGATGCAGGTACCGATACAGATACTGATTACACCGATTACGCTGATACAGTTACGGATACCGATACTGATTACACTGATACTGTTACCCATACCGGTACCAAGTACAATGATACAGTTACTGATACCGATACTGATTACACTGATACTGTTACCCATACCAATACAGATTACACCGATACCGATACTGATTACACCGACACAGATACTAATACCAATTACACTGACACAGTTACTGATACCAACACTGATTACACCGATACAGATACTGATTACACAGATACAGATACCGATTACACTTATACAGTTACCGATACGATACAGATTACACTGATACAGTTACTGATAGCAATACTGATTACACACACATATACTGATACTGATACTGATTACACCGATACAGATACCGATTACACCGATACAGATACAGATACTGATTATAGTGATACTGTGGCAGTACATTCATTGTTTTACGTCAGATAGCGTCATTCCTACGCGACACTCGTTCCTCAACCAAGTGCAGGCGTAATCGACGTAAGCCAATGGGGGGCAGTATTAAGATATCATGAGCTTTAAATAATGAAACAATGAATGGATTGATGTTAACGATATTGCAGCAGCATATATCACAGAGACACAGCTTCATTGCACATCTCTAAATTAGAGCCCGACCAATATATCTGTTCCCCGAAATTATCGGCCGATATTGGCATTTTACCGCTATCAGCCGATAATTCCACTGATAACTGATATTGAATAAATAGGATTAAAAAAAGGGATGCTAATGCTAATCTGAACACCTGCGGCGATTTTCATGATGTCATTATTGTCACAATGTATGAAATCAACATTTGAAGCAGAGATGTTGGACAATTGCTCTTTTGGATGGAAATGTATGACAATTCAGCGTGGAAAAATGTCACTTTTTCCTTTCCCCGCCGTAAAACGGTACATCGGCATTGGTACATTTTGCCCCCCCCCAAAAAAAACGGAATTGGTATCGGATCCAAAGCAACATATTGGTCGGCCTCTTCTCTAAATGTCTCCTCAGCAACCCCTCCGATGAGAGAGTTGACAAATCAAATGTTGAAAGGAAAAAGGCCATCTCAGCACAATTTTAACTACTCAGAATGAAACTGTAACAGATAGGATTGATCAGATGAGGAGAGGACGATATTAGATGATAAGATGTCTGAGTTGAAAGAGATTTTTATTTTATTTTTATTTCACCTTTATTTAACCAGGTAAGCCAGTTGAGAACAGGTTCTCATTTACAACTGCGACCTGGCCAAGATAAAGCAAAGTAGTGCAATAAAAACAACAGGGTTACATATGGGGTAAAAAAAAAACATAAAGTCAGAAATACAACAGAAAATATATATACAGTGTGTGCAAATGTAGCAAGTTATGGAGGTAAGGCAATAAATAGGCTATAGTGCAGAATAATTACAATAGTATTAACACTGGAATGCTAGATGTGCAAGAGATTATGTGCAAATAGAGATACTGGGGTGCAAAAGAGCAAAATAAATAACAATATAGGGATGAGGTAGTTGGGTGGGCTAATTTCGGCTGGGCTGTGTACAGGTGCAGTGATCGGTAAGGTGCTCTGACAACTGATGCTTAAAGTTATTGAGGGAGATAAGAGTCTCCAGCTTCAGAGATTTTTGCAATTCGTTCCAGTCATTGGCAGCAGAGAACTGGAAGGAATGGCGGCCAAAGGAGGTGTTGGCTTTGGGAATGACCAGTGAGATATACCTGCTGGAGCGCAGACTACGGGTGGGTGCTGCTATGGTGACCAATGAGCTAAGATAAGGCGGGGATTTGCCTAGCAGTGATTTATAGATGGCCTGGAGCCAGTGGGTTTGACGACGAACATGTAGTGAGGACCAGCCAACAAGAGCGTACAGGTCACAGTGGTGGGTAGTGTATGGGGCTTTGGAGACAAAACGGATGGCACTGTGATAGACTACATCCAATTTGCTGAGTAGAGTGTTGGAGGCTATTTTGTAAATTACATCGCCGAAGTCAAGGATCGGTAGGATAGTCAGTTTTACGAGGGCATGTTTGGCAGCATGAGTGAAGGAGGCTTTATTGCGAAATAGGAAGCCGATTCTAGATTTAACTTTGGATTGGAGATTCTTTATGTGAGTCTGGAAGTTGAGTTTACAGTCTAACCAGACACCTAGGTATTTGTAGTTGTCCACATACTCTAGGTCAGACCCGTCGAGAGTGGTGATTCTAGTCGGGTGGGCGGGTGCCAGCAGCGTTCGATTGAAAAGCATGCATTTAGTTTTACTAGTGTTTAAGAGCAGTTGGAGGCTACTGAAGGATTGTTGTATGGCATTGAAGCTCGTTTGGAGGTTTGTTAACACAGTGTCCAATGAAGGGCCAGATGTATACAAAATGGTGTCGTCTGCGTAGAGGTGAATCTGAGAGTCACCAGCAGCAAGAGCGACATCATTGATATACACGGAGAAAAGTGTCGGCCCAAGAATTGAACCCTGTGGCACCCCCATAGAGACTGCCATAGGTCCAGACAACAGGCCCTCCGATTTGACACACTGAACTCTATCTGAGAAGTAGTTGGTGAACCAGGCGAGGCAGTCATTTGAGAAACCAAGGCTATTTAGTCTGCCAATAAGAATGCGGTGGTTGACAGAGTCGAAAGCCTTGGCCAGGTCGATGAAGACGGCTGCACAGTACTGTCTATTATCAATCGCGGTTATAATATCGTTTAGGACCTTGAGCGTGGCTGAAGTGCACCCGTGACCAGCTCGGAAACCGGATTGCATAGCGGAGAAGGTAAGGTGGTATTCGAAATGGTCGATGATCTGTTTGTTAACTTGGCTTTCGAATACTTTCGAAAGGCAGGGCAGGATGGATATAGGTCTGTAGCAGTTTGGATCTAGAGTGTCACCCCCTTTGAAGAGGGGGATGACCGCGGCAGCTTTCCAATCTCTGGGGATCTCAGACGTTATGAAAGAGAGGTTAAACAGACTAGTAATAGGGGTAGCGACAATTTCAGCGGCTAGTTTTGGAAAGAAAGGGTCCAGATTGTCTAGCCCAGCTGATTTGTAGGGGTCCAGATTTTGCAGCGCTTTCAAAACATCAGCTGTCTGAATTTGTGTGAAGGAAAAGCGGGGGGGGCATGGGCAAGTTGCAGCAGAGGGTGCAGAGTTGGTGGCCGGGTTAGTGGTAGCCAGATGGAAAGCATGGCCAGCTGTAGCAAAATGCTTGTTGAAATTCTCGATTATTGTAGATTTATCGGTGGTGATAGTGTTTCCTAGCCTCAGTGCAGTGGGCAGCTGGGAGGAAGTGCTCTTATTCTCCATGGACTTTACAGTGTCCCAAAACTTTTTGGAGTTAGTGCTACAGGATGCAAATTTCTGTTTGAAAAAGTTAGCCTTTGCTTTCCTGACTGCTTGTGTATATTGGTTCCTAACTTCCCTGAAAAGTTGCATATCGCGGGGGCTATTTGATGCTAATGCTGTACGCCACAGGATGTTTTTGTGCTGGTCAAGGGCAGTCAAGTCTGAGGAGAACCAGGGGCTATATCGGTTCTTAGTTCTGTATTTTTTTAATGGGGCATGTTTATTTAAGATTGAGAGGAAATTACTTTTAAGGAACAACCAGGCATCCTCTACTGACGGAATGAGATCTATATCCATCCAGGATACCTGTGCCAGGTCAATTAGGAAGGCCTCCTCGCTAAAGTGTTTTAGGGAGCGTTTGACAGTGATGAGGGGTGGTCGTTTGACCGCGGACCCGTTACGGACGCAGGCAATAAGGCAGTGATCGCTGAGATCCTGGTTGAAGACAGCTGAGGTGTATTTAGAGGGTATGTTAGTCAGGATGATATCTATGAGGGTACCCATGTTTACGGATTTAGGGTTGTACCTGGTAGGTTCGTTGATAATTTGCGTGAGGTTGAGGGCATCTAGCTTGGATTGTAGGATGGCTGGGGTATTAAGCATATCCCAATTTAGGTCACCAAGCAGTACAAACTCTGAGGATAAATGGGGGGCAATCAATTCACATATGGTGTCCAGGGCACAGCTGGGGGCTGAGGGGGGTCTGTAGCAAGCGGCAACAGTGAGAGACTTATTTCTGGAAAGGTGGATTTTTAGAAGTAGAAGCTCAAACTGTTTGGGCACAGACCTGGATAGTATGATAGAGCTCTGCAGGCTATCTCTACAGTAGATTGCAACTCCACCCCCTTTGGCAGTTCTATCTAGACGGAAAATGTTATAGTTGGGGATGGAAATTTCAGAATTTTTGGTGGCCTTCCTGAGCCAGGATTCAGACACTGCTAGAACATCAGGGTTGGCAGAGTGTGCTAACGCAGTGAATAACTCAAACTTAGGAAGTAGACTTCTGATATTTATGTGCAAGAAACCAAGACTTTTGCGATTACAGAAGTCATCAAATGATAGCGCCTGGGGAGTAGGAGTGATACTGAGGGCTGCAGGGCCTGGGTTAGCCTCTACATCACCAGAGGAACAGAGGAGGACTAGAATAAGGATATGGCTAAAGGCTTTAAGAACTGGTCTTCTAGTGCGTTGGGTACATAGAATAAAGGGGGCAGATTTCCGGGTGTTATAGAAAAGATTCAGGGCATTATGTACAGACAAGGATATGGAAGGATATGAGTAAAGTGGAGGTAACCCTAAGCGTTGGGTAACTATGAAAGAGATAGCATCGCTAGAGTCATCAATTGAGTCGGTCTCCGCGTGTATAGGGGGAGGTGCGAAGGAGCTAACTAAGGCAGGTTTAGCTAGGCTGGGGGGTCTACAGTGATATAGTACAATTAGAAATAACCGAAACAACAATAAACTAACCATGTTTGGGCTGAGGCTAAACATAAACAGGATGTAGTACCGTAAAAAGGAACAGTCCAGCAGATATCAGCTGTATAGCTGAGTTATCATAAGGTCCGGTGGTGAAGCAATAGTAAGAGGCTACGGCTAGCGTGTGCTAGCGGGCCAGGGCTAGCAGATGGATGGAATCTTCGTGGTTAACGTCGTAACCACATCAGACGATTTCGTCGGCAGACCAGTCGTGTAGGATCGGCGGGGCTCCGTGTCAATACTAGGTGGTCCCGTCCGGTTGACAGAGAGGTAGATAGCCGGGAGATGGGCCTAGCTCAGGATAATTAGCCAGACCACAGCGTCCGTTTTGTTGTAGCTAGCTGGTAGCGACGAATCCGGAGTTAAAGGTCCAGTGATTCAGTGATTCCAGCGGAAAAACTGATATGTTCTGGGTCGATAACGCGCTGTGCAGACTGGCCGAATATCCGGTGATCAATGTCCAGTGATTAAAATTAATCCCGCAGAAAAAAATCCAATGTTCTGGGTGAAACACCGCTAGCTAAGGCTAATAGCAAGTAGCTAGTTAGCTGGCTAGCTGGCTAGCTAGTTTCACTGGAGATTCTAGATAAAAGGTAAGTCAATAATAGAATCCGTTCCACATTGAGTGAGGCGGGTTGCAGGAAAGTATATTTTGTAGAAGGATGAAAAGTCTGATAGGGAAATAGGTACGAAAAATACAAAAAAAACAAGGTATTTACAGGCTATTTACAGACACACGACAATAACAGGACTGCACTACTTCGCCATCTTGGAAACGCACTACTTCGGACTGCACTACTTCGCCATCTTTTTTTGGTGAGATACAGTATATCTCACCAAATGGGTGTTGAGATAATGAGATAAATGTACATCAAAACTGAGGCTGTTCTTCAGTGGACTGAGACAATAGAACGTGATAAGTGAGGACAATATTACACTGAAGGATAACTGAAGAACATAGACCACAACACTGCCTATCAACCGCTACTCTCACCATGTTGATCTTGGCAACGGAATACATATTTGTTTTACGGTTACATAACAAAACTGAAAGCACTTGGTGGCTGTCTATGGGAAAATATCTGATGCACATACACAAATATGTCTCTCTTCGAAAACGAAAGTTCCATTTGAGATTGGGAAAGTACATGTACTTAATCCAATAAGGCCTATTGATCTGCAGTGAGGTGCTAACATGGTCGCAGTGTGATTAAGGGCTATTGATCTGCAGTGAGGTGCTAACATGGTCGCAGTGTGATTAAGGTATATTGATCTGCAGTGAGGTGCTAACATGGTCGCAGTGTGATTAAGGTATATTGATCTGCAGTGAGGTGCTAACATGGTCGCAGTGTGATTAAGGTATATTGATCTGCAGTGAGGCATTTCATTATTGTACTGAGACATTGGCACCTTGGCACCACTCTGAGCACTGATGGAATCTGCAGGCTTTCCCAGAACACAATGACACACCCCTGGCTTGAGTCAACTGATGTGCTTTAACTTGTCTTATCTGGGATGACACACAACAGGTGATAACCAAGAAGAGTGAGGGGGGGGGGGGGGGGGGGGGGGGGGTAGTTCAAAATAGTTCTACAAGCAAAGAATCCTCCATCCCAGCATGGCTGGAACTTTACAAGGCCTTTCTTCCAAAATATCCACACTTAAGACCCTGTGCCCACTACTAATCTTTTAAAAACTTTTTTTTTTTTAGATACCGTTGTCTTTCTGTGTGTGATCATACTATACACTGACAGACAAGCATCAACAGCATTGTGTTTACCTTTGCCCTGAGGCAGAACACGCTGCTGTCATAACATACAGGCAGCTTCCATATAATAATAATAATATGCCATTTAGCAGACGCTTTTATCCAAAGCGACTTATAGTCATGTGTGCATACATTTTTACGTATGGGTGGTCCCGGGGATCGAACCCTCTACCCTGGCATTACAAGCGCCATGCTCTACCAATTGAGCTACAGAGGACCACATATCTGTGTTACACTGCTTAAAAATAAAGCAGCAACAAATAGCATTTCATCCAGCCACCCCCACATCAGGATAATGTAGTTAAAACAGGGAGACCACAACAGGTAATCACCTCAATCAACTGTTATAAAAGGGTGGATCCACTACAAATCACCACAACCAGCTGTAGCTTTGACAACAAACAACTATGTTAGCTGGTTTACCACAAGCAGCTAGCATAACACCTTACATCACCGCAAACAAATAATCTTGAACCCAGCACCTTCCTGCTATATTTTCGCAGGTTGACGTTTATTGTCATGAGTCTTGTCCTGGAGGCAGAACTGAACGATACAGATACTGATTACACTGATACAGATACTGATTACACTGACACAGTTAACGATACAGATACTGATTACACTGATATAGTTACCGATACAGATACTGATTACACAGATTACACTGATACAGTTACCGATACTGATTACACTGATACAGTTACTGATACATATACTGATTACACCAATATAGTTACTGGTACAGATACCGATTACACTGATACAGATACTGATACAAATACTGATTACACTGATACAGTTACATATACAGATACCGACTACACAGATTACACAGATACAGTTACTGATACATATACTGATTACACAGATACAGATACTGATTACACTGATACAGCTACCGATACATATACTGATTACACAGATACAGATACTGATTACACTGACACAGTTACCGATACTGATTACACCGATATAGTTACTGATACAGATACCGATTACACCGATTACACTGATATAGTTACTGATACAGATACCGATTACACGGACACATATACCGATACCGATACTGATTACACATACATATACTGATACCGATTACACAGATACAGATACTGATTACACTGACAGTTATCGATACTGATTACACGGATATAGTTACTGATACAGATACTGATTACACTGATACAGTTACTGATACAGATACAGATTACACTGATACAGTTACTCACACAGATACCTATTACAATGATTACACTGATACATATACCAATGCCGCTACTGATTACACAGATACAGTTACAGGTACCGATTACACTGATACATATACCGATATCGATTATACCGATACAGTTACTGATACCGATTACACCGACACAGTTACCGATACCAATACCGATTACACAGGTACATACACAGATAGGTATACTGATTACACCGATACCAATACCGATTACACCGATACAGTTACCGATACCGATACTGATTACACGGATACATTTACTGATACAGATATAGATTACACGGATTACACCGATACAGTTACCGATCCCGATACTGATTACACTGATACAGTTATGGATACCGATACCGATTACACCGATACATATACTGATACCAATACTGATTACACTTATACAGTTACCGATACCAAGTAAACCGATACAGATAGAGATACAGATACTGATTACACTGATACAATTACTGATACCGATTACACCGATACAGATACAGATTACACAGTTACTGATAACGATACTGATTACACTGACACAGATACTGATTATACTGATCCTGCGGCTGTACATTGTTATACGTCAGATTACACTGATATTGTGGCAGTGCATTGTTATAGGTCAGATTACACTGATCCTGCGGCAGTACATTCATTGTTTTACGTCAGATAGTGCCATTCCTACGCGACACTCGTTCCTCAAACAAGTGCAGGCGTAATCGACGTAAGCCAATGTGGGGCAGTATTAAGATATCATGAGCTTTAAATAATGAAACAATGAATGGCTTGATGTTAACGATATTGCAGCAGCATATATGACAGATACACAGCTTCATTGCACATCTCTAAATTAGAGCCCGACCAATATATCTGTTCCCCCGAAATTATCGGCCGATATTGGCATTTTACCGCTATCAGCCGATAATTCCACTGATAACTGATATTGAATAAATAGGATTAAAAAAAGGGATGCTAATGCTAATCTGAACACCTGCGGCGATTTTCATGATGTCATTATTGTCACAATGTATGAAATCAACATTTGAAGCAGAGTTGTTGGACAATTGCTCTTTTGGATGGAAATGTATGACAATTCAGCGTGGAAAAATGTCACTTTTTCGTTTCCCCGCCGTAAAACAGTACATCGGCAGATATATCGGCATTGGTACATTTTGCCCCCCCCCCAAAAAAACGGAATTGGTATCGGATCCAAAGCAACATATTGGTCGGCCTCTTCTCTAAATGTCTCCTCAGCACCCCCTCCGATGAGAGAGTTGACAAATCAAATGTTGAAAGGAAAAAGGCCATCTCAGCACAATTTTAACTACTCAGAATGAAACTGTAACAGATAGGATTGATCAGATGAGGAGAGGACGATATTAGATGATAAGATGTCTGAGTTGAAAGAGATACAGTATATCTCACCAAATGGGTCGAGATAGTGAGATAAATGTACATCAAAACTGAGGCTGTTCTTCAGTGGGCTGAGACAATAGAAAGTGATAAGTGAGG
Source organism: Coregonus lavaretus (assembly GCF_964263955.1). Taxonomy (NCBI): domain Eukaryota; kingdom Metazoa; phylum Chordata; class Actinopteri; order Salmoniformes; family Salmonidae; genus Coregonus; species Coregonus lavaretus. The sequence continues at coordinate 48,915 of NW_028159269.1, read as the reverse complement.
ACAATATTACACTGAAGGATAACTGAAGAACATAGACCACAACACTGCCTATCAACCGCTACTCTCACCATGTTGATCTTGGCAACGGAATACATATTTGTTTTACGGTTACATAACAAAACTGAAAGCACTTGGTGGCTGTCTATGGGAAAATATCTGATGCACATACACAAATATGTCTCCCTTCGAAAACGAAAGTTCCATTTGAGATTGGGAAAGTACATGTACTTAATCCAATAAGGCCTATTGATTTGCAGTGAGGTGCTAACATGGTCGCAGTGTGATTAAGGTATATTGATCTGCAGTGAGGTGCTAACATGGTCGCAGTGTGAATAAGGGCTATTGATCTGCAGTGAGGTGCTAACATGGTCGCAGTGTGATTAAGGTATATTGATCTGCAGTGAGGTGCTAACATGGTCGCAGTGTGATTAAGGTATATTGATCTGCAGTGAGGTGCTAACATGGTCGCAGTGTGATTAAGGTATATTGATCTGCAGTGAGGTGCTAACATGGTCGCAGTGTGATTAAGGTATATTGATCTGCAGTGAGGTGCTAACATGGTCGCAGTGTGATTAAGGTATATTGATCTGCAGTGAGGTGCTAACATGGTCGCAGTGTGATTAAGGTATATTGATCTGCAGTGAGGTGCTAACATGGTCGCAGTGTGATTAAGGTATATTGATCTGCAGTGAGGTGCTAACATGGTCGCAGTGTGATTAAGGTATATTGATCTGCAGTGAGGTGCTAACATGGTCGCAGTGTGATTAAGGTATATTGATCTGCAGTGAGGTGATAACATGGTCGCAGTGTGATTAAGGTATATTGATCTGCAGTGAGGTGCTAACATGGTCGCAGTGTGATTAAGGTATATTGATCTGCAGTGAGGTGCTAACATGGTCGCAGTGTGATTAAGGTATATTGATCTGCAGTGAGGTGCTAACATGGTCGCAGTGTGATTAAGGTATATTGATCTGCAGTGAGGTGCTAACATGGTCGCAGTGTGATTAAGGTATATTGATCTGCAGTGAGGTGCTAACATGGTCGCAGTGTGATTAAGGTATATTGATCTGCAGTGAGGTGCTAACATGGTCGCAGTGTGATTAAGGTATATTGATCTGCAGTGAGGCATTTCATTATTGTACTGAGACATTGGCACCTTGGCACCACTCTGAGCACTGATGGAATCTGCAGGCTTTCCCAGAACACAATGACACACCCCTGGCTTGAGTCAACTGATGTGCTTTAACTTGTCTTATCTGGGATGACACACAACAGGTGATAACCAAGAAGAGTGAGGGGGGGGGGGGGGGGGGGATAGTTCAAAATAGTTCTACAAGCAAAGAATCCTCCATCCCAGCATGGCTGGAACTTTACAAGGCCTTTCTTCCAAAATATCCACACTTAAGACCCTGTGCCCACTACTAATCTTTTAAAAAATTTTTTTTTTTAGATACCGTTGTCTTTCTGTGTGTGATCATACTATACACTGACAGACAAGCATCAACAGCATTGTGTTTACCTTTGCCCTGAGGCAGAACACGCTGCTGTCATAACATACAGGCAGCTTCCATATAATAATAATAATATGCCATTTAGCAGACGCTTTTATCCAAAGCGACTTATAGTCATGTGTGCATACATTTTTACGTATGGGTGGTCCCGGGGATCGAACCCTCTACCCTGGCATTACAAGCGCCATGCTCTACCAATTGAGCTACAGAGGACCACATATCTGTGTTACACTGCTTAAAAATAAAGCAGCAACAAATAGCATTTCATCCAGCCACCCCCACATCAGGACAATGTACTTAAAACAGGGAGACCACAACAGGTAATCACCTCAATCAACTGTTATAAAAGGGTGGATCCACTACAAATCACCACAACCAGCTGTAGCTTTGACAACAAACAACTATGTTAGCTGGTTTACCACAAGCAGCTAGCATAAAACCTTACATCACCGCAAACAAATAATCTTGAACCCAGCACCTTCCTGCTATATTTTCGCAGGTTGACGTTTATTGTCATGAGTCTTGTCCTGGAGGCAGAACTGAACGATTTCCCCTTAAGGCTTCCACATGCTTCGGTTCGGACTCGGGCTAGGTTAACCGAACAAGTGTGCTTGCATAATCCCTTAAAAGACCTTTGCTTCAAAAATGAGAAAAAGCGGCAATAGTATTGTTTGTCCACCTTGAGACGCCGTAGGCAGCCTCAAAATAGTCAGAATTAATCTAAGATAACTCAAGAAATCTGTCATTAATTTTGATGTTTTGCCGAGGAGATCTTAGTTGCGCAATTTTACATCTAAGATGTTTGGTGCGGTATTTCTCAAGTGAAAAATGTGCATGGAAACTAGTCGTCTCTCGTTAAATGACAAAAAACACTTAATTGAAGAATCCCTACTGTTGACCAATGACCGACAAAGGGGCGTAGACGGCTCTGAACTTCGGCTTGCCTCGAGAAATGTTTCTGTGTGCAAGGACAGCCGAAGAAAACCTTGCCGAAGTCCTAAACGAACAAAAACGTCACTAAATGTCGTCATAATATATACACAAACTGTTCCCAACTGTTACGGATGGGAAGCATGCGGATGCCTTTAGATAGACCAGCTGCAATGTCAAAATGGGCTATATTGTAAAAATTCATGACAACAACTATTTGTTTTTTTGGTCTTAATATAAGGTTAGGGTTAGGCATTAGGGTTAGCAGTGTGTTTAAGGTTGGGATTAAGGTTAGGGTTAGGTGTCGTGTCATGGTAGGGGTGGTGTCGTGTCATGGTAGTGGTGGTGTCATGTCATGGTAGTGGTGGTGTCATGGTAGGGGTGGTGTCGTGTCATGGTAGTGGTGGTGTCATGGTAGGGGTGGTGTCGTGTCATGGTAGTGGTGGTGTCATGGTAGGGGTGGTGTCGTGTCATGGTAGGGGTGGTGTCGTGTCATGGTAGGGGTGGTGTCGTGTCATGGTAGGGGTGGTGTCGTGTCATGGTAGGGGTGGTGTCGTGTCATGGTAGGGGTGGTGTCGTGTCATGGTAGTGGTGGTGTCGTGTCATGGTAGTGGTGGTGTCATGGTAGGGGTGGTGTCGTGTCATGGTAGGGGTGGTGTCGTGTCATGGTAGGGGTGGTGTCGTGTCATGGTAGTGGTGGTGTCATGGTAGGGGTGGTGTCGTGTCATGGTAGTGGTGGTGTCATGGTAGGGGTGGTGTCGTGTCATGGTAGTGGTGGTGTCATGGTAGGGGTGGTGTCGTGTCATGGTAGTGGTGGTGTCATGGTAGGGGTGGTGTCGTGTCATGGTAGTGGTGGTGTCGTGTCATGGTAGGGGTGGTGTCATGGTAGGGGTGGTGTCGTGTCATGGTAGGGGTGGTGTCGTGTCATGGTAGGGGTGGTGTCGTGTCATGGTAGGGGTGGTGTCGTGTCATGGTAGTGGTGGTGTCATGGTAGGGGTGGTGTCGTGTCATGGTAGTGGTGGTGTCATGGTAGGGGTGGTATCATGGTAGTGGTGGTGTCGTGTCATGGTAGTGGTGGTGTCATGGTAGGGGTGGTGTCATGGTAGTGGTGGTGTCGTGTCATGGTAGGGGTGGTGTCGTGTCATGGTAGTGGGGGTGTCGTGTCATGGTAGTGGGGGTGTCATGGTAGGGGTGGTGTCGTGTCATGGTAGGGGTGGTGTCGTGTCATGGTAGGGGTGGTGTCGTGTCATGGTAGGGGTGGTGTCGTGTCATGGTAGGGGTGGTGTCATGGTAGGGGTGGTGTCGTGTCATGGTAGGGGTGGTGTCGTGTCATGGTAGGGGTGGTGTCGTGTCATGGTAGGGGTGGTGTCGTGTCATGGTAGTGGTGGTGTCATGGTAGGGGTGGTTCGTGTCATGGTAGTGGTGGTGTCATGGTAGGGGTGGTGTCGTGTCATGGTAGTGGTGGTGTCATGGTAGGGGTGGTATCATGGTAGTGGTGGTGTCGTGTCATGGTAGGGGTGGTGTCGTGTCATGGTAGTGGTGGTGTCGTGTCATGGTAGGGGTGGTGTCGTGTCATGGTAGGGGTGGTGTCGTGTCATGGTAGTGGTGGTGTCGTGTCATGGTAGTGGTGGTGTCATGGTAGGGGTGGTGTCGTGTCATGGTAGTGGTGGTGTCATGGTAGGGGTGGTGTCGTGTCATGGTAGTGGTGGTGTCATGGTAGGGGTGGTGTCATGGTAGGGGTGGTGTCGTGTCATGGTAGGGGTGGTGTCGTGTCATGGTAGTGGTGGTGTCATGGTAGGGGTGGTGTCGTGTCATGGTAGGGGTGGTGTCGTGTCATGGTAGGGGTGGTGTCGTGTCATGGTAGGGGTGGTGTCGTGTCATGGTAGTGGTGGTGTCATGGTAGGGGTGGTTCGTGTCATGGTAGTGGTGGTGTCATGGTAGGGGTGGTGTCGTGTCATGGTAGTGGTGGTGTCATGGTAGGGGTGGTATCATGGTAGTGGTGGTGTCGTGTCATGGTAGGGGTGGTGTCGTGTCATGGTAGTGGTGGTGTCATGGTAGTGGTGGTGTCGTGTCATGGTAGGGGTGGTGTCGTGTCATGGTAGGGGTGGTGTCGTGTCATGGTAGTGGTGGTGTCGTGTCATGGTAGGGGTGGTGTCGTGTCATGGTAGGGGTGGTGTCGTGTCATGGTAGTGGTGGTGTCATGGTAGGGGTGGTGTCGTGTCATGGTAGTGGTGGTGTCATGGTAGGGGTGGTGTCATGGTAGGGGTGGTGTCGTGTCATGGTATGGGTGGTGTCGTGTCATGGTAGTGGTGGTGTCGTGTCATGGTAGGGGTGGTGTCGTGTCATGGTAGGGGTGGTGTCGTGTCATGGTAGTGGTGGTGTCGTGTCATGGTAGTGGTGGTGTCGTATCATGGTAGTGGTGGTGTCATGGTAGGGGTGGTGTCATGGTAGGGGTGGTGTCATGGTAGTGGTGGTGTCATGGTAGGGGTGGTGTCGTGTCATGGTAGGGGTGGTGTCGTGTCATGGTAGGGGTGGTGTCGTGTCATGGTAGTGGTGGTGTCATGGTAGGGGTGGTGTCGTGTCATGGTAGGGGTGGTGTCGTGTCATGGTAGGGGTGGTGTCGTGTCATGGTAGGGGTGGTGTCGTGTCATGGTAGTGGTGGTGTCATGGTAGGGGTGGTGTCATGGTAGGGGTGGTGTCGTGTCATGGTAGGGGTGGTGTCGTGTCATGGTAGGGGTGTGTCGTGTCATGGTAGTGGTGGTGTCGTGTCATGGTAGGGGTGCTGTCGTGTCATGGTAGTGGTGGTGTCGTGTCATGGTAGTGGTGGTGTCGTGTCATGGTAGGGGTGGTGTCGTGTCATGGTAGGGGTGGTGTCGTGTCATGGTAGGGGTGGTGTCGTGTCATGGTAGTGGTGGTGTCGTGTCATGGTAGGGGTGGTGTCGTGTCATGGTAGGGGTGGTGTCGTGTCATGGTAGTGGTGGTGTCGTGTCATGGTAGGGGTGGTGTCGTGTCATGGTAGTGGTGGTGTCGTGTCATGGTAGTGGTGGTGTCATGGTAGGGGTGGTGTCGTGTCATGGTAGGGGTGGTGTCGTGTCATGGTAGTGGTGGTGTCGTGTCATGGTAGGGGTGGTGTCGTGTCATGGTAGGGGTGGTGTCGTGTCATGGTAGGGGTGGTGTCGTGTCATGGTAGTGGTGGTGTCATGGTAGGGGTGGTGTCGTGTCATGGTAGGGGTGGTGTCGTGTCATGGTAGGGGTGGTGTCGTGTCATGGTATGGAAAGTGTCGTGTCATGGTAGTGGTGGTGTCGTGTCATGGTAGGGGTGGTGTCGTGTCATGGTAGGGGTGGTGTCGTGTCATGGTGGTGGTGGTGTCGTGTCATGGTAGGGGTGGTGTCGTGTCATGGTGGTGGTGGTGTCGTGTCATGGTAGGGGTGGTGTCATGGTGGTGGTGGTGTCGTGTCATGGTAGTGGTGGTGTCATGGTAGTGGTGGTGTCGTGTCATGGTAGTGGTGGTGTCATGTCATGGTAGGGGTGGTGTCGTGTCATGGTAGGGGTGGTGTCGTGTCATGGTAGTGGTGGTGTCGTGTTATGGTAGGGGTGGTGTCGTGTCATGGTAGTGGTGGTGTCGTGTCATGGTAGTGGTGGTGTCGTGTCATGGTAGGGGTGGTGTCGTGTCATGGTAGTGGTGGTGTCGTGTCATGGTAGGGGTGGTGTCGTGTCATGGTAGGGGTGGTGTCGTGTCATAGTAGTGGTGGTGTCATGGTAGGGGTGGTGTCGTGTCATGGTAGTGGTGGTGTCGTGTCATGGTAGTGGTGGTGTCGTGTCATGGTAGTGGTGGTGTCGTGTCATGGTAGGGGTGGTGTCGTGTCATGGTAGGGGTGGTGTCATGGTAGGGGTGGTGTCATGGTAGGGGTCGTGTCATGGTAGGGGTGGTGTCATGGTAGGGGTGGTGTCATGGTAGGGGTGGTATCATGGTAGGGGTGGTGTCATGGTAGGGGTGGTGTCATGGTAGTGGTGGTGTCATGGTAGTGGTGGTGTCATGGTAGTGGTGGTGTCATGGTAGGGGTCGTGTCATGGTAGGGGTGGTGTCATGGTAGGGGTGGTGTCATGGTAGGGGTCGTGTCATGGTAGGGGTGGTGTCATGGTAGTGGTGGTGTCATGGTAGGGGTGGTGTCATGGTAGGGGTCGTGTCATGGTAGGGGTGGTGTCATGGTAGTGGTGGTGTCATGGTAGGGGTGGTGTCATGGTAGTGGTGGTGTCATGGTAGGGGTGGTGTGTGACCTACTGCTGCGTGATGCTGTTGATTTCCTGTACTTCCTATGTACTGTATATACAGCAACAACTAAGCCAGGCTGTGGTCTCTAGGCTGTGGTCTCTAGGCTGTGGTCTCCAGGCTGTGGTCTCTAGGCTGTGGTCTCTAGGCTGTGGTCTCTAGGCTGGGGTCTCTAGGCTGTGGTCTCTAGGCTGTGGTCTCTAGGCTGTGGTCTCTAGGCTGTGGTCTCTAGGCTGTGGTCTCTAGGCTGTGGTCTCCAGGCTGTGGTCTCTAGGCTGTGGTCTCTAGGCTGTGGTCTCTAGGCTGTGGTCTCTAGGCTGTGGTCTCTGTGGGTTGTGAATGACTACACTGTGTTTGTGGGGGAGCTGGTTGCTGTGTCTACAGCATGACTCCCTGCTCTCCTCTGACATGACCTCTCTATAGCAATACAAGCTAACAAGCTAGCAATAAAACTAGATTTAAAAAAAACAGATAAAAGGACACCTTACTGCACGACGGGGACTGTGAAGTGACACAGACATTTTGATATATTTTGTACTGTATTTAGCATTGTAGTATGTATGTAATAAGTGGTTGGGATACGACTGTGATATGTGGTTGTCTCGCCTGGCTATCTTCAGATGAATGCACTAGCTGCGGGTCTCTCTGGATGGGAGCGTCTGCTGAACGCCTAAATTGTAATGTATGTGTTTCCTGTTTGGACTCCAGGAAGAGAAGCCGCCACCTCGGCAGCTAATTGGGCGTCCTAATAAATACTACTACTAAACAGGCCTGCATGGCTAAAGTCCATCAGTGTGTGTGTTTCTCTGTGATTGTCTTTTTTTGGGGGGGGGGGGGCTTTCGTTTCGTGAACTAACACCCCTAGTACTACCTCTGACTTTGCTGATAGTGTAGCTGCTTTATCAAGGAAAAAATGTACTTACTAGGCCTGTGATATGTGGTTGTCCCACCTAGCTAGTTTTTCTTAAGATGAATGCATTAACTGTAAGTCGCTCTGGACAAGAGAGTCTGCTAAATGACTAAAAGTCAAATGTGTGTGTTCATGTCTGGGCAGGGTTTGTCTGCCTGGTTGATCAGTTTACCCAACCCCCTCTCGACTACAGTGCGGGGGTCGGGGAGGTTTAAGTGTTCATGTTGAACGTATGGGTCTATGGGTCTATGGGTCTATGGGTCTATGGGTCTATGGGTCTATGGATCTATGGGTCTATGGGTCTATGGGTCTATGGGTCTATGGGTCTATGGATCTATGGGTCTATGGATCTATGGGTCTATGGATCTATGGGTCTATGGGTCTATGGGTCTATGGGTCTATGGATATATGGGTCTATGGATCTATGGGTCTATGAGTCTATGGGTCTATGGATCTATGGGTCTATGGGTCTATGGGTCTATGGGTCTATGGGTCTATGGGTCTATGGGTCTATGGATCTATGGGTCTATGGGTCTATGGGTCTATGGATCTATGGATCTATGGGTCTATGGGTCTATGGATCTATGGGTCTATGGATCTATGGATCTATGGGTCTGAGCAGGTATGGCTGTTAGTCACTGTAATGTCTGAACCAAGAAAGGGTCCCTCCCAGCACATAAAGTATCTCCACCAACTAACTAGTCTTTCAGCCAGGTACAGTCCATCAGAAGTGGTCCTGATACAGCAGGTCTGTGTGCGTGTGCGTGTGCGTGTGCGTTTGTGTTTGTGTGTGTGCGTTTGTGTGTGTGTGTGTTTGTGTGTGTGCGTTTGTGTGTGTGTGTGTGTGTGTGTGTATGTGTGTGTTTGTGTGCGTTTGTGTGTGTGTGTATGTTTGTGTGTGTGTGTGTGTGTGTGTGTGTGTGTGTGTGTGTGTGTGTGTTATGCTGGGAGGAGAAGCACACAGCCTGATAGAGGTAGGCCTTTCTAGCTGACGAGTTCTCGATAGCAAAATACCAAATAAATATTTAGAAATATATATATAATCACTTTATATTTATATAAAGTCACTTTAACTCTACCCACATGTACATATTACCTCAATTACCTCGACTAGCCGGTTCCCCCCCAAATTGACTCTGTCCCAGTACCCCCCTGTATATAGCCTCCCCACTGTTATTTTATTTTACTGCTGCTCTTTAGTTATTTGCTTTATAATTTTTTTTCAGGAGGATATTATGATGGTCAGATTTGCAAAATGGAGCAAAGGGTCTGATTACTGGTATTTCTGTTTTTTATTTTTAATAAATGTGCAAAAATGTCTAAAAACCTATTTTTGCTTTGTCATTATGGGGTATTGTGTGTAGATTGATGAGGGAAAAAATCTATTTTATCCATTTTAGAATAAGGCCGTAATGTAACAAAATGTGAAAAAAGTGAAGGGGTCTCAATACTTTCCGATTTTCACTGTATATATAATATAAAGTGATATATATATATATATATATATTATTTTTGCACATTTATTAAAAATAAAAAACAGAAATACCTTCTTTACATAAGTAATCAGACCCTTTGCTATGAGACTCGAAATTGAGCTCAGGTGTGTTCTGTTTCCATTGATCACCCTTGAGATGTTTCTACAACTTGATTGGAGTCCACCTGTGGTAAATTCAATTGATTGGACATGATTTAGAAAGGCACACACCTGTCTATTTAAGGTCCCACAGTTGACAGTGCATGTTAGAGCAAAAACCAAGCCATGAGGTTGAAGGAATCGTCCGTAGAGCTCTGAGACAGGATTGTGTTGAGGCACAGATCTGGGGAAGGGTACCAAAAAATGTCTGCAGCATTGAAGGACCCCAAGAACACAGTGGCCTTCATCATTCTTAAATGGAAGAAGTTTGGATCCACCAAGACTCTTCCTAGATCTGGCCGCCCGGCCAAACTGATCAATCGGGGTAGAAGGGCTTTGTTCAGGGAGGTGACCAAGAACCCGAGTTCTCCAGAGTTCCTCTGTGGAGATGGGAGAACCTTCCAGAAGGACAACCATCTCTGCAGCACTCCACCAATCAGGCCTTTATGGTAGAGTGGCCAGACGGAAGCCACTCCTCAGTAAAAGGCACGACAGCCCACTTGGGGTTTGCCAAAAGGCACTTAAAGGACTCAGACCATGAGAAACATGATTCTCTTGTCTGATGAAACCAAGATTGAACTCTTTGGCCCGAATGCCAAGCATCACATCTGGAGGAAACCTGGCACCATCTCTACGGTGAAGCATGGTGGTGGCAGAATCATGCTGTGGGGATGTTTTTCAGCGGCAAGGACTGGGAGACTAGTCAGGATCGAGGGAAAGATGAACGGAGCAAAGGGTGAAGGTTCACCTTCCAACAGGACAATGACCCTAAGCACACAGCCAAGACAACGCAGGAGTTGCTTCGGCACAAGTCTCTGAATGTCCTTGAGTGGCCCACCCAGAGCCCGGACTTGAACCCAATCAAACACCTATGGAGAGACCTGAAAATAGCTGTGCAGCGACGCTCCCCATCCAGCCTGACAGCTTGAGAGGCTCTGCAGAGAAGAATGGGAGAAACTCCCCAAATACAGGTGTGCCAAGCTTGTAGCGTCATACCCAAGAAGACTCGAGGCTGTAATCGCTGCCAAAAGTGCTTCAACAAAGTACTGAATAATTATGTAAATGTGATATTTCAGGGTTTCTTGGGTGTAGGTTGATGAGAAAACAACAATTGAATCAATTTTAGAATAAGGCTGTAACGTAACAAAATGTGGAAAAAGTGAAGGGGTCTGAATACTTTCCGAATGCACTGTATATATAATCACTTTCTCCCCTCTCCCCTCTCCCCTCACCTGTCCCCTCTCACCTTTCCCCTCTCACCTCTCACCTTTCCCCTCTGTGTCACAAACCATTCCAGTATGTGAACCTGACGCCTACTTCCTCTTTTCAAGAGCAATGTTACGAAAGAAAATTGGAGATTTTCTCTCTGTGGAGAAACAGTACTTCACAGTTTCTGCTAATGACTGTTTCTAACCATCTCTAATGACTGATAATTGATAACACTGGTTACTGAGTCTCAGAAAAGTCTGAAAAGGACATGTTTTTACACAACACGACACAACACAACATGACACAACACAACACAACACGACACGACACAACACAACGATATGTGAACGAGAGGCTTGTAGAATCATGACTGTTTTGAGTTTTCAGTTCATCGTTCGCTGCTAAGGGGTCCTGCATGCTCTGGGCATTACTGACTCAAATGAACTAAATGAGTCGAAAGATTCGTTCTTTTGACTGAACGAGTCGAAAAGATCAGTCAGTAAAAAGAGACTTAACTTCCCACAAATTTCCTACTTCACTAACAAGAAACTGAAGAGGATAATGTGCCTAGCACTAAAACACACTAACACACTCATGATGTCAGATACACATAAATAGTTCCAACAACTCCTGGTGGATCCGATTACAAACACATTCAAGGGTGTTGCCCTGTTGCCTCATCTCTGTCCAACTATCACAGCTGATTGTGTAACAACGATACAGTACTCCAGCTCTTATCTGTCCATGGGTATTTCTATTCCAGGGTTAGATTGTCCCTCATAGAACCCTAACCAGAGTTATGGTTAACGTGGAACGTACCATGTGGAAGTTGGAGGTTGGTCTTCAGACTTTACGACAGTGATATCTGAGAAGTGTATAGGAAGCACACGTTCCATGCTCAGGAGTGTCTCTTTAACGATCTAGAGCTTGAGGAAAGATGACCTCGTCTAGTAAGAGGGCTTGGCGTTTGATAAGCACGCTGTAAATACACAGACAGAGTCTAGACCAAAATGGTTCCCGGGGACCCCCAAGGGGGTTGCACGTTTTGGTTTTTGCCCTAGCACTACACAGCTGATTCAAATCATCAAAGCTTGAGTTTGTGTAGTGAGTGGTAGGGCAAAAACCAAAACCGTGCAACCCCCTTGGGTTCCCCAGGACCGAGTTTGGGAAACGCTGGTCTAGACTCTCTGGAGAGAGAGACAGATCCACTCTGTAAACACACAGACAAACACATGGCATAGTCTAGGCAGAAAGTTACAATTAATTCCTTTTCCATAAGGCGCATTTATCCCATGAAACGTACAAGATTAAATCTGGTTGGGAGTGTATATTGAGAGCAGTAACTAGGCTGCCTGACTGTTTAGTCTCTATTTAGAAACCTTTCATTTCTGTTACCATTCTCTCAGGTAGTTTTCAGTCAACAGCATTTAAGAGATTATTAACTAATATGCCATTTAAAGGACCCTCAGGTTAACAACGTTAATGAGGCTCTTCCTAACTTCTAGTTCATCTTTAACCCACCGCAGTAAATACCTGGATGGGTGTGGAACAGGGAGAGAGAGAGAGAGAGAGAGAGAGAGAGAGAGAGAGACAGAGAGAGACAGAGAGACAGAGAGAGAGAGAGAGAGAGAGAGAGAGAGAGAGAGAGAGAGAGAGAGAGAGAGAGGAGAGAGAGAGAGAGAGAGAGAGAGAGAGAGAGAGAGAGAGAGAGAGAGAGAGAGAGAGAGAGAGAGAGAGAGAGAGAGAGAGAGAGAGAGAGAGAGAGAGAGAGAGAGAGAGAGAGAGAGAGAGACCCTAGGCCCCAGCATAACCTCCAGTCTAACACTGCAGGAGAGAGAGAGAGACCCTAGGCCCCAGCATAACCTCCAGTCTAACACTGCAGAGGGGATCAGTAGTTAGCTGCGACAGCTTAAAAACCATTATAGGCTAAAACCACAGTACATTTTTGTATTCCGAGACAGTGATTTCTAAGAAAGAGGACATTGTTGTGTAGTAATGTGTTTCCATCCTGTGCCACTCTCAGTCATTGCTTGGATGAAACCAATGACGAAATTACAATGCCAGTCTTTTACATTGATGTTTAGAACAAGGTATTGGTTTAACAAAAACTATTGATGATGCTAGCAGAAAGGGTTCTTCGGCTGTCCCCATAGGAGCACCCTTTTTGGTTCCAGGTAGAACCCTTTTGTGTACCGAGTAGAACTCTTTTGGGTTCCATGTAGAACCCTCTGTGGAAAGGGTTCTACATGGAACCCAAAAAGATTCTACCTGGAACCAAAAAGGGTTCTTCAAAGGGTTCTCCTATGGGGACAGCCGAAGAACCCTTTTAGGTTCTAGATAGCATCTTTGTTTCTAAGAGTGTAGTACTCGCACTGACAGTGAAGGCAGGATTGTGTGATCAACAACACATTCAATTCTGTGTAAAAGATATGACATTAGTCCCCATCTAAGTCCCACGTTTCCTCTCACTAAAACCACACCCGCAGCAACAACATAACATCTCACCTGTTAGAATGCTTCATTGATCTCCAGCCAGTCAGTTGCTCAGTGTTAACCTGTCAGTATCAACATACCTAAGGTATAACGCTGTCACTGTGACATCAGGTAGGGTAGGGTAGGGGTTGGTTAGGGTAGGTTACACCCCACCCTGTAGGGGAGGTGACTGGAATTCTCTGCACTGCCCAAGGTGCTCTGTTCTGTCTACGACTATGACTCATCCCTGTGGTATTTAGTTCTAGATGCAACTGAAACGCTATTCCCTACATGGTGCGCTACATTTGATCAGAGCTTATGGGCCCTGGTCCAAAGTAGTGCACTGTGTAGGGAATAGGGTGCACTTTCAGACCCTAGAGAGCGGCTCCTGAACCTGACCCTGGCGATAGTAATAAAGGAGTACTAAAACACAGGATCCACGCTGGCCCTCAAGATAACACGTCTTCACCCCCAGTTTTTCACTATTGTGACGGCATTTGCGCTTAAAAGTATCTCTGTCAAAGCATAGTTTTGTTACATTTTAGTAATTTAGCAGGCGCTCTTATTCAGAGCGACTTACAGGAGCGATTAGGGTTAAGTGCCTTTGCTCAAGGGCACATCGACAGATTTTTCACCTAGTCGTCTCGGAGATTCGAACCAGCAACCTTTCATTTACTGGCCCAACGCTGCAACACTCCCTACTTGCTCTACTAAGAAACAAAAATGGCTTTACTCCCGACTAACTACATGGAACCATGGTAACAGAGTTTAATTGAGCAATGAAGGCATGAGTGATCACAGCACGGAGAGGCATAGCTCAGGTTTACCATTTAACAGGTGCTGCTGGGGAACCACTCCACTTGACAGTGCACATCGCTCACACATCAAGACTATGGCTAACCATGTGCCGGTATGCTAGCTAGCTAGGGAGGTAATAGGGTTTTATAGTATCTTTGAGACTCAAAAACATAGGCCATAACATATAGTGTCACATCTTAACAATCAGAGGGACAATCCAATCCTCTTGACTTGATCCAATCCTGTCACGATCGTTATGAGAAGCGGACCAAGGCGCAGCGTGATAGGCGTACATGCTTTTATTAAGTGTACACAACACGAACAAAAACAACAAAACGATACGTGAAGTCCTAGGTAATACAACAAAACCACACGGAACAAGATCCCACAATAAACTGGTGCCACCAGGCTGCCTAAGTATGGTCCCCAATCAGAGACAACGAGCTACAGCTGCCTCTGATTGGGAACCACCCTGGCCAACATAGAAACTAAACGATCTAGAACACAACATAGAAAACTATAACATAACAAGTCCACACCCTGGCTCAACATTTAAGAATCCCCAGAGCCAGGGCGTGACCAATCCAAACGTGATTTTATGGGAAATGGTCTGCTAAATCAGATCTGATGAAGCCTTTGTTGGCTGCTAATAGTGTGGACCTTTCTGTTACTGACTGGACAACTATTTATCTTCATTAAAATCCTAACAAACAAACAAGGAAACAAAAGGGGCAGAGATCAGAAGAGTCAAGAGTCGATGCCCTAACGAGACTATTCTATGCCCTAACGAGACTATTCTATGCCCTAACGAGACTATTCTATGCCCTAACGAGACTATTCTATGCCCTAACAAGACTATTCTATGCCCTAACAAGACTATTCTATGCCCTAACAAGACTATGATATGCCCTAACAAGACTATTCTATGCCCTAACAAGACTATTCTATGCCCTAACAAGACTATTCTATGCCCTAACAAGACTATTCTATGCCCTAACAAGACTATTCTATGCCCTAACAAGACTATTCTATGCCCTAACAAGACTCTTCTATGCCCTAACAAGACTATTCTATGCCCTAACAATACTATTCTATGCCCTAACAAGACTATTCTATGCCCTAACAAGACTATTCTATGCCCTAACAAGACTATTCTATGCCATAACAAGACTATTCTATGACCTAACAAGTGCAGACACATGATTAGAAAGCGGAGAGCTCCACAGACAGTTAGTTCCATGCTCAGGAGTGTCTCTGTTCTCTTGAAGATCTAGAGCCCGAGGAAAGATGACCTCGTCTAGTAAGAAGGCTTGGCGTTTGATAGCACGCTGTAAATACACAGACAAACACATGGCAGAGTCTCTCTAGACAGATCCAGTGTTTTTAGTACCTGAAGACAATGCCAGGTCTCAGGTCAGATCCAGTGTTTTTAGTACCTGAAGACGATGCCAGGTCTCAGGTCAGACCCAGTGTTTTTAGTACCTGAAGACGATGCCAGGTCTCAGGTCAGATCCAGTGTTTTTAGTACCTGAAGACAATGCCAGGTCTCAGGTCTGTGCAGGTCTCAGGTCTGTGCAGGGTTTGGGTCCTTGGGATGGGTACTCTCACCTCCTTCCTCTCCCCGGACCTCCACTGCTCTAACCAAACATCAACTCAGAAGAGCTGTCAGTGTTTCCCACCAACCTGTGGTTTCTCAGGCTAGCATAGCTAGAACACTCCCAGACAACCCTCACTCAAACCAGCTTAATCCGGAATAAGCAATTGGTGACCATATTTTGGTGGGACGCCAACTTCTTTCAGATGCAGGAACTGAAGAACAAAACACAAACACCTGAAGGCAAAGTCAAGAAATAGACTCCAATAGAACAAGCACATTTCTCACAACTATAAAACACATGCACAGAACACATGTGTGTTTGACTTGGAAATACTAGAGAGATGGTCGATGTGTTGTCGATACCATTATTACCAACACTGTCATTACCATCACATTGCAATGAAGTCTGTGAAATTAGCAAAACTGGTTCTGAAGTGAGTTCAACCTACATACAGTACGTTCAAAGTGTAACAGCGAAACTCAAAACCATCCACTTGTCATGGCCAGAAGCAAGAAAAGTAGCCCAAGACAGGTAGCGTTGGAGATCTTTATTAAGGGCCCTATGTTCCTCCAGGATCCAACAGGATTAAGGGCCCTATGTTCCTCCAGGATCCAACAGGATTAAGGGCCCTATGTTCCTCCAGGATCCAACAGGATTAAGGGCCCTATGTTACTCCAGGATCCAAGAGGATTAAGGGCCCTTTGAACGATGTTTAAAGTGTACAAGAAAGAATATGAGGGAGGTGTGGTTCAAACTGACTATTTACATGGGAGTTCTACCAGCTCTCACAGTCTCACGTCAGAATTAGACCTTTATCCATGTTTCTCAAATGTCAAATTTCGGAGTTGTTCCAAACGTCAAATTTTGAAGTGTTTAAGGTTAAGTTTAGGCATTAACTCTGACTTTTTAAGGTTAGGGTTAAGTTCAGGCATTAACTCCAAATTCTTAAGGTAAGGGCTAAGGTTTGGGATAGGTTTAAAACAAAAATATCAAAAACAACTTTCTATCGCTGGATTTGAACTTGCAACCTTTGGAATCAGAGGCAGATGCTTACGGCCATCCACAACCGAAACCTACTTGAAGGTAACAGCACTCAATGTTGCCCCTAGTGGCCAGTTTCCACGTCCTCAGACATGGACAGACGTCTAATTTTCTCTCTCTCTCTCTCTCTCTCTCTCTCTCTCTCTCTCTCCTGTGTCGTGGGACTGTTTGTGTTTGCATAGTGCGAAGACTTGAATCACCTAATCCTTGATTAATCGCATATCTCTGTTCACATACCTCTGCTCTATGGTAATGTAGGCAGGTATGTAGGTGCAGTGCCTTGCAAAAGTATTCACCCCCCTTGGTGTTGTTCCTATTTTGTTGCATTTTATTACAACCTGTAATTTAAATGGATTTTTATTTGGATTTTATGTAATGGACAAACACAAAATAGTCCAAATTGGTGAAGTGGAATTAAAAAAAATACTTGTTTCAATAAATTCTAAAAAATAAATAACGGAAAAGTGGTGCGTGCGTATGTATTCACCCCCTTTGCTATGAAGCCCCTAAATAAGTTCTGGTGCAACCAATTACCTTCAGAAGTCACATAATTAGTTAAATAAAGTCCACCTGTGTGCAATCTACCTGCCAAGAGAGGGCCGCCCACCAAACCTCACGGACCAGGCAAGGAGGGCATTCATCAGAGAGGCAACAAAGAGACCAAAGATAACCCTGAAGGAGCTGCAAAGCTGGAGATTGGAGTATCTGTCCATAGGACCACTTTAAGCCATACACTCCACAGAGCTGGGCTTTACGGAAGAGTGGCCAGAAAAAAGCCATTGCTTAAAGAAAAAAATAAGTAAACACGTTTGGTGTTCACCAAAAGGCATGTGGGAGACTCCCCAAACATATGCAAGAAGGTACTCTGGTCAGATGAGACACAAATTGAACTTTTTGGCCATCAAGGAAAACGCTATGTCTGGCGCAAACCCAACACCTCTCATCACCCCGACAACACCATCCCCACAGTGAAGCATGGTGGTGGCAGCATCATGCTGTGGGGATGTTTTTAATCGGCAGGGACTGTGAAACTGGTCAGAATTGAAGAAATGATGGATGGTGCTAAATACAGGGAATTTCTAGAGGGAAACCTGTTTCAGTCTTCCAGAGATTTGAGACTGGGACGGAGGTTCACCTTCCAGCAGGACAATGACCCTAAGCATACTGCTAAAGCAACACTCGAGTGGTTTAAGGGGAAACATTTAAATGTCTTGGAATGGCCTAGTCAAAACCCAGACCTCAATCCAATTGAGAATCTGTGGTATGACTTAAAGATTGCTGTACACCAGCGGAACCCATCCAACTTGAAGGAGCTGGAGCAGTTGGGCAATGGGCATAAATCCCAGTGGCTAGATGTGCCAAGCTTATAGAGACATACCCCAAGAGACTTGCAGCTGTAATTGCTGCAAAAGTTGGCTCTACAAAGTATTGACTTTGGGGGGGGTGAATAGTTATGCACGCTCAAGTTCTCTATTTTTTTGTCTTATTTGTTGTTCGTTTCACCCCATAAAATATTTTGCATCTTCAAAGTGGTAGGCATGTTGTGTAAATCAAATGATACAAACCCCCCAAAAAATCCATTTTAATTCCAGGTTGTAAGGCAACAAAATAGGAAAAATGCCAAAGTGGGGTGAATACTTTCGCAAGCCACTGTAGGTAGGTATCGGGAGGGAGGGAGGGAGGGAGGGAGTGTTAGCTATATGCAAACTAAACACACAGGTTTAGATGGCAGGGTGGGCTGCTGTGTGAATGGAATGGACCAGGATTATGGTTCTATTAATCAGTTTGACTAATAACAGGTTTATGAATGGACCAGGATTACGGTCGTACTAATCAGTCTTACTCAATAACAGGGTTTATGAATGGACCAGGATTACGGTCCTACTAATCAGTCTTACTCAATAACAGGGTTTATGAAAACCACAAACTAGTGTTGATGGACAATCATCCTTTTGTCTTTTCACTTCTTCAGGAATCAAACACAGCCTTGACAAATAATTTTTCATTATACACTGGATCTCACCATTAGCTCTTAAAACAAAGGCATGATCCTTTGGATTACCATAGGTTTTCGTGAAATACGGTTCAGCCACTACGTCCCCAAGCTGTTACGGCATGACCCGTACATTCCTACGGTGGCCTTGTCTGGAGCCAGTTCTGCTCAATGTACTCCAACATGCCTTTACTGACACAGACGGAAAGTATGTATTTTACAACCTATTATTAACTTCTCCACTCAATAACAATGGCCAAGGGGCCACTCCCTTCCAACTGATGCCAGGTACATGTTCATAACGATGGCCAAGGGGCCACTCCCTTCCAACTGATGCCAGGTACATGTTCATAACGATGGCCAAGGGGCCACTCCCTTCCAACTGATGCCAGGTACATGTTAATAACAATGCAAGGAATGAGTGAGAGGCACACTGGTAGAGCAACAGGCTTAGCAGGAGCTATCTGAGAAACAAGTTCAATTCAAGTTCAACTGGTCGGTCTACCTCCTTACTTGATTGTGTGAAAGAAATGAATGTCCCCCCCCAATTAAAACTTTAGGAGAGCAGGCTGTTCTCCCTCCCATAGGCTGGCAGCTTTCAGCCCAACACTACCGCATGCCTTTCACTGTCTGTTACAATACCTAGAAGTATCCTCTATGAACAAGTCTCTCTTTTTAGCTTTACCTCTCTTTGAAGGGGAACACCTCTAGGCCTACCCTATATGTATAAAATTAAACACTGTAGGGTTGACATTTAATACTAACATATGAAGTTTCACAGCATTATATCACGTGTAATAATTTAAGCATATTTTATATCCATGTGACCTATTTGGCTATACTGTGCATACAGTATTGCCCCTGTTAGCCAAGCAGCACTGTATTAGCCAATCAGCACTGTATTAGCCAAGCAGCACTGTATTAGCCAAGCAGCACTGTGTTAGCCAAGCAGCACTGTATTAGCCAATCAGCACTGTATTAGCCAAGCAGCACTGTATTAGCCAAGCAGCACTGTGTTAGCCAAGCAGCACTGTGTTAGCCAAGCAGCACTGTGTTAGCCAAGCAGCACTGTGTTAGCCAAGCAGCACTGTATTAGCCAAGCAGCACTGTATTAGCCAATCAGCAGTGTTAGCCAAGCAGCACTGTATTAGCCAATCAGCACTGTATTAGCCAAGCAGCACTGTGTTAGCCAAGCAGCACTGTGTTAGCCAAGCAGCACTGTGTTAGCCAAGCAGCACTGTATTAGCCAAGCAGCACTGTGTTAGCCAAGCAGCACTGTATTAGCCAAGCAGCACAGTGTTAGCCAAGCAGCACTGTGTTAGCCAAGCAGCACTGTATTAGCCAAGCAGCACTGTATTAGCCAAGCAGAACTGTATTAGCCAAGCAGCACTGTATTAGCCAAGCAGCACTGTGTTAGCCAATCAGCACTGTGTTAGCCAATCAGCACTGTGTTAGCCAATCAGCACTGTGTTAGCCAAGCAGCACTGTATTAGCCAAGCAGCACTGTGTTAGCCAATCAGCACTGTGTTAGCCAAGCAGCACTGTGTTAGCCAATCAGCACTGTGTTAGCCAAGCAGCACTGTGTTAGCCAATCAGCACTGTATTAGCCAAGCAGCACTGTGTTAGCCAATCAGCACTGTTAGCCAAGCAGCACTGTGTTAGCCAATCAGCACTGTGTTAGCCAAGCAGCACTGTGTTAGCCAATCAGCACTGTGTTAGCCAAGCAGCACTGTATTAGCCAAGCAGCACTGTGTTAGCCAATCAGCACTGTGTTAGCCAAGCAGCACTGTGTTAGCCAATCAGCACTGTGTTAGCCAAGCAGCACTGTGTTAGCCAATCAGCACTGTATTAGCCAAGCAGCACTGTGTTAGCCAATCAGCACTGTATTAGCCAAGCAGCACTGTGTTAGCCAATCAGCACTGTGTTAGCCAAGCAGCACTGTGTTAGCCAATCAGCACTGTGTTAGCCAAGCAGCACTGTGTTAGCCAATCAGCACTGTTAGCCAAGCAGTGCCTTTAAATGTGTTTTCCCTCCGATTGTCTTTATATTAGCTAGCCTATTAGTCAAGGCATTCTGTTATCATTGAGCGCAGAGTACAAGCTATCTACTAACAAACATGATAACATGAATATAACACCAATAACACCCAGAACCCAAAGACATACTACACAACATGATAGGCTAAGGTTCATACGCTTAAGGCTATACTTTATTAAACAAATGAGCTATTGTCAGTAGCTAAAAGGTAAAAGCTGTCACTATACATTTCAGCCAGACTCTGATGTCTGGAATGTCAAAACTTCAGTTCTTGTATAAGCTAGTAAAATCATATTCGTATAACATATTTGTAATAACACCACGTTGCATGCGACAGTATACTTTTTGATATAAGCGGAAAGTTCGTTATCGGTTTAAAGAACAGACCGCCGCGGTTAGAAGGACGGGTTCTCGACATACCTTTTCGTTTACCGTGACAGCGCGCGCTCAGGTTCAGAAGTAAATGGGATCCTCGTGGTGCTTCAGGATCAGTTTGACGTGTGGGTGTTACCGGCAGAACCGTGCACGACGTGTGGGTGTTACCGGCAGAACCGTGCACGACGTGTGGGTGTTACCGGCAGAAACGACGACGAAGGCGTTCTCTGACACACCTGACGCACGCAGGAGAGAAGAGACTAATTCTTCATATGGAACTTTTCATATTGCGGTGTGTACGTTTAGACTAGGTGATGTTAGCCTCAAGCATGTCGACATAAAAAATAAAAAATCCCTTGAATTCCCACTCAATTCCCTTGAGGTATTTGGGGAAGTTGCAGTGCCCTTCTCAAGGCTTTACTCCCACAGAAAAATTGTTGTTTCTCAAAACCATGTTTGGAAATCTGGCTAGTCTAACACTATTCCAGGAATGCAAGTATTACTGATCTACCGATTTACTTGGGACGTTTTTATTTTTTTTTACTCACAGGATTCTCCAATAGTACATTATAAGGTATACATATGCAGTGGTGTAAAGTACTTAAGTAAAAATACTTTAAAGTACTACTTAAGTAGTTTTTTTATGGTATCTGTACTTTACTTTACTATCTCTATTTTTGACAACTTTTACTTTTACTTCACTACATTCCTAAATAAAAGTATATACTTTTTACTCCATACATTTTCCCCTGACACCCAAAAGTACTCTACATTTTTTATGCTTAGCAGGACAAGAAAATGGTCAAATTCACGCACTAATCAAGAGAACATCCCTGGTCATCCCTACTGCCTCTGATCTGGGGGACTCACGGACTCACAAAATACAAAAATGCTTTGTTTGTAAATTATGTCTGAGTGTTGTAGTGTGCCCCTGGCTCTCCGTAAATTAAAAAGATTAGCTTAATATAAGGAATTTGAAACCATTTATACTTTTACTTTTACTTTTGATACTTAAGCATATTTTAGCAATTACATTTACTTTTGATACTTAGGTATATTTAAAACCAAATACTTTTTAGACTTTTACTCAAGTAGTATTTTACTGGGTGACTTTCACTTTTACTTGAGTCATTTTCTATTAAGGTATCTTTACTTTTACTCAAGTATGACATTTGGGTACTTTTTCCCACCATGTGTTCTATTAGCGTTAATTTGATCAATTAAGGAAACCGGCGAGAACTTGAGTACTGCTGAGAAAGAGAACGTAACAGTGACACCCAGTCTTTACCAGGTAAGCCTACAGTTCTCCCTTTAGACAGCGGCTATTGGGCTGGTCAGTGTTGAGGCTATGACTCAGTGGTTGTGCCACCTAGACATGACTCAGATAAGGTATGTCTCACATAAAGAGAGACAGAAGTGCCACCTGATCAAAACCTCGAGTCAACCTACTGTTGATCAGAAGAGAAGTGGTATAAAAACCTCCTGTGATTGTGAAATATTTTAGCAGAAACACACAAAAAAAAAATCCCATTCCACATGGAACCCAAAAGTGTTCTACCTGGAACCAAAAAGGGTTCTCCTACGGGGACCAGCCGAGTGTACGTACCTCCATGGGAACTAGGGAACTAGAGAGGACGTTATCCCTATGTACCCACATGAAATAATACTACAGTTTAGTATAGAATACTACAGTACTTACTATAGAATTCAGTAGTAAACCGTAGTATATTGTAGAATACTGTACTACACACTTTAGTATCCCTCGATCATGTGTAGTATTTACTAAAGAATGTTGTAGTATACTGTAGAATACTATAGTAAATGCTACAGTAATGTCTGTGAAAACACTACATCGCAAAAACACTACACTTAAAAAAAATATATATTGTACTGTAAATACTACACTATTTAATTTGCATATACCCTGCCCATTCCCCTCCCCCATAATCATAATTTGTGCCACCCATAAGTGAGAAAACTAAATGCCAATTATAGATTGTGTTCCATACAGGTTATAGAAAGGAGCAGAAGTGCTGAACTATCAGACCCATAGTCCTATAGTTTATGGAAAATGTGATATTTTAGCAGTTCTCCAGTAGGTTTCCTCAAGGAGAAAGCCTCCACTTCTATGTCAAAGTTAATAAAATAAACTATAGTAAATTCTACAGTAGATTAACTACATTATACTGCAGTCCACAAAAACACTACAGTAAATACTACATTATACTAGAATCTGCAAAAACACAACATTAATTACTATAGTATATACTACAGTTTTCTTTAACTACAGTATTTACACTACAGTTAACTGTAACTTCTACAGTATACTACAGTAAATACTACAGTATTCACTGTAGTGATTTTGCGGAATTTAGTTTTAAAAAACACTACAGTGAATACTTTTAGTATTTACATTTTGTCATGTGGGTACCTGCATGGGAACTAGCTGAAGGATGGAAGTAGGCAGATTTCCATTGACCCAGGTTTATTCTACAAAAGCAATGGAAACGGCAGCTATAGGAGGAAATGTTCTAAAGATCAACAACATTTTTATTCGTTTGACGGGGTGGATTCTTCTGTCAAACTTTCTTTTTTTGCGGAAAATTATAATGGAATAAATGATGATTGCCGAATAATTTTGAAGGTACCTGGGGCACGTGATGTCATCACATAACTGTAAAGCTCTACTCCACATTTAATTCTAAATGCCTACTGCTTGCTAAATCCATTTTTAAACTATGAAAATAATGTTTCTTTGCAGGACAAGGATTGTCTTGACTTTCAAGAATGCCTGAATCGCTTCGTCTTCCTTTTCTGGATGCAGGTTTCACCATCCAATTATAATAATATTATCATTTAGCAGACGCTTTTATCCAAAGCAACTTACAGTCATGCGTGCATACATTTTTTGTGTATGGGTGGTCCCGGGGATCGAACCCACTACCTTGGCGTTACAAGCGCCGTGCTCTACCAGCTGAGCTACAGAGGACCACTATTTTAGATCTAGTCTACAGGGGTGCAAGTTTCAACATACTCTGGATTGGTATTCACAATTTCCCCACCTTGGCGGAAGCGCAGTGGAGTTTTCATAGACCGCCAGAAAAAAAAGAAAAAAAAAAGATTAACTTGTTGCTTAATAGTGCATTTCACACTACTTTTGGATTATATTTGGATTGTAAGGCTCGTCTGAATGTCCTGCTTAATATAGTTTATGTGTCATTGTCGCAAATCATCTGCATTATACTTTAAAAACACTTCAACACTGAACTTTGGCTAGCTTCGCTACAGTCTATGTCAATGAGCGTTAGCATTTTAGCTAACTGCCACATGGTTTAGTTGTGCGCATGGCTCAGTTGTGCGCATGGCTCAGTTGGTAGAGCATGGCACTTGCAACGCCAGGGTTGTGGGTTCGATTCCCATGATACCAGTATGAAAAAGCATGTAAATGTATGCGCTCACTACTGTAAGTTGCTCTGGATAAGAGCGTCTGGTAAATGTAATTTAAAACAGGTATTTTGCAACGACCACAACCAAATAT
The DNA here is from genome assembly GCF_964263955.1 of Coregonus lavaretus. Taxonomy (NCBI): domain Eukaryota; kingdom Metazoa; phylum Chordata; class Actinopteri; order Salmoniformes; family Salmonidae; genus Coregonus; species Coregonus lavaretus. Next base: position 24,599 of record NW_028159269.1, on the reverse strand, counting down.
AATCTTAGTGACCATTCAGGCAATAATAAAAACAATATTGTAAGCTATGAGAATCCTAAAAAGTGTTTTTGTTTAGAAGTAATAACTCCGTAAATCTAGGCTAAATTGAATTGGTGCAGATGGCGAACGGCATTTACAGTATGTCCTTGAACCGATTATTTTAAAATCACACACATAACGACAATTTAATTGCTAAAAGGCAGCCTGCAGTACCCCGGTCGGCCTTCAACTTGAGTTACTCAATGAGAGGGGGCAGCACTGAGCTAGCCTGCAACGTCTCTTCCTGGAGTAACTCAAACTGCATGTTATGTCTACATGAGACTTGAAAAAGAAAAGGAGAGTCTCACTCTAGGAGCTCAGATGCAATAATTTAATAACCAACGTTTGGACAGACAAGCTGTCTTCATCAGGGTATAATGACAAACACTGCGGGTCACTAGTTGATATAGTTTGGAAGGACACACACAGGTGTCTGTAATCATGGCCGGGTGTGGCTTGATTTCATTGGTTGATTTACAGATACAAATAGAACATTTAAAAAAGCATGAATGGATAACATATTGTAGCGACCCGCACAGACAGCTGTGTGTTATGTGTTAGGCTAGTAGATGGTTGTGTTGTACCTACCAGTACCCAGTGTTCGCGGGGTCCGACATGTCAATCAACCTGCTATCTGCCAATCACGGGAATGCCTGGAATGTTCTGATGCCGGGCATCCTGGCGGTTGGCGGAGTGGCGTGGAGGGGGGTTGGGCAGGGGGATGGAGCATTGGAAGTTAAGACCAGGTTTAGCCTTTGTTCTCTCTCTCTTTACGTCTGGGCTTCACAAGAGAAGGTCACGATTGGCTTGTGGGTTATCTTTGATTTATTTGGCGTGGGCTACGGCCAAACAGTAGCCTGTGTAAAGTTGGTTTAATAAACCGTCCATTCGTAAACTCAATCCTCTGTCTGGACAGTTGTTCTTTTATGATCTAGTCAGGTCATCACATTGGTGTCAGAAGTAAAAACGTTGATAAAAGTTAGCCAGCTAGCTAGCTGACTTCTGTGGCTAGCTACCGTAGGTGAGAACGGGGGTTGAAGATGCTTCGAGGGAATCCGAAAGTGAAGGTGGAGGTAGGGGACGATTATGGCCAAGGAGGTGCGTGTGCATGGACGTCGGGGGTTCTGGCTGAGGAGATCGCCAGGGCATCGGAGCCCAGAGGCCGCTTGAGGGAGGACGTTAGAGTGATGGCGGCTGAAGCGGGCATGAGTGCTTCGTCGACTGTGTTTCGCGCGGATTCTGGTGGGCGGACCGAAGGGGTGACGTCGACGTGGCGGGACGAGGAATCTGGGGCTCAGGATGTAAACAAACATGGCGGCGCCCAGTTCCCGGCTGCGTCCGTATCCGTTAAGACCCCGAAGTATTCCGGTAAGGCGGATTGGGAAGCTTTTCATGCTCAGTTTGAACTGTTAGCTCATTTTAGGGGGTGGTCGGATGAAGATAGGGCACTGCAGTTGGCTTTATGCCTCACGGATGAAGCTCTGGCCTGTTTGATATTGATTAGCCCCGAGGACAGACGTGATTATGGTGCTTTAGTGGGAGCACTGAGGAGGCGCTATGGACAGTGTGTACAGCCCGGGCTACTGCGCTCCGAACTGAGTAATAGACGCAGGCAGCCTGGAGAGCCTCTACGGGTGCTAGCTAATGACATTGAGAGCCTCTCTCGGCGGGCATATGCTCACATGCCCCCCTCCGTGCAGAGCGAGCTAGCACGGGACCAGTTCATACAGGCGCTCTCTCCTACGGAGCTGCGCATACAGACCCAGCTGGCTCATCCTGAGTCATTGCAGGTAGCCTTGGAGATGGCTTTGGAGAGGGAGCTGGTGTGGGCTGGGGCTTCAGCTGGGGCTTTGGTGGGGGTGCAGGGAGACAGACCCTCTGTGCGAGCTGGGGGGCAGAGCAGCCCGGAGCCGGAAAAGCCTGCATGGGTGGCCGAAATGACAGAACTCATTCGTGCTGTGTCGCTACAGGCGGCACGAAACACACGCCCTGGTCCCAGGGTCTGCTGGGGTTGTGGCCAGCCAGGCCATCTGCGCCGAGATTGCCCCATGTCCCCCAGAGCTCAGGGAAACGGCTCGGGGTCCGCATAGACCGGGTAGTGCGGACCCCTGGCTTTCTATCCCAACCACCATCTTCTTCAGGAGGAGCCCACCGGCACAGACGGGGAAGCAAGGCTCCACTTCCCCCAGAAGCAGACGAGGGCAAGCGGATGGAGCCTGTTGTTGTGGTGGGCCGGACCTGTGTTGGGGACTTTTGTCATGTCCCTGTCACTGTGGAGGGGGTGCCCTGCTCCGCCCTGGTGGACACTGGGTCCACAGTAACCCTGGTGAGGCCAGATATTGTGCCAGGTTGGACTCAGTGTGAGCCTACAACTGTGCAGCTCCGCACAGTCACAGGTGAGCTGGCACCCATGAAAGGGAAGGGAATAATGACTCTGACAGTAGGGGGCAGGACTGTGCGTCATCCTGTGTGGGTGGCGGCTGTGCAGGACCCTTGTATCCTGGGGTTGGACTTTCTTAGGAGCACAGGCTGCCAGTTAGACCTAAATAGGGGCACACTGAGCTTCCAGGGAGGGCCGGAGGTCACCATGGCCCCTAATGTCACATTCACTCAACCCAACAAACCCTTTACTCCAACAGTTAAAGCAGCAGAGACTCATGGCTGCCCCCCCTCCCCCACATCTGGGTGTGACTTTTCCCCAGCCCCCCTGTCACCTACGGCGTTGCGTTACATTCCCCCAGCTACCTCCACGACACAGTCCTCTGTGAGCCCGGGCCGCGCCCCCCCAGCCCAGCTACCCCAGATGGGAGGGGAGAGGACACTGTCTGCAGTGAGGGAGATATGGGGGAGGAACTGTGTTGGTCTTGACCCCGAGCAGCAGGAACGGTTGAGGCAGTTGCTGTTTGAATTCAGAGACAGCTTTGCGCTGAGTGAGGAAGAGGTGGGTCAGACTCATCTGGTGCAGCATGAAATCGACACAGGTGATGCTCGACCTATCAAGATGCGTCCCCGCCGTATCCCGCTGGCACGCCAGGAGGCGGCAGACAAGGCTGTGTTGGAGATGCAGCGGACAGACTTCATTGAGCCCTCAGACAGTCCCTGGGCGGCGCCAGTCGTCATGGTTCCGAAGAAGGGGGGCAAGCTGAGGTTCTGTGCGGACTACAGGCGGCTGAATGAGGTAACCAGGAAGGACTCATACCCCATATCACGTATCGATGAGTCGCTGGACCTGGTTAGGGGGTCCTCCTGGTTCTCCTCACTAGACCTCCGCAGTGGCTACTGGCAGGTGCCCCTCTCCCCAGAGGCCAGAGCCAAAACTGCGTTCTCCACTAACAGAGGACACTGGCAGTTCAAGGTCCTGTGCTTTGGCCTGTGCAACGCTCCAGCTACTTTTGAGCGTTTGATGGACAGGGTGCTGGATGGCATCCCCCGACAGCAGTGTCTGGTATACCTCGATGACATCCTGGCCCATGGCAGCTCCTTCCAGTCAGCCCTGGGGGCGCTACGGTGTGTGCTGGAGAGGGTGGCTGCCGCAGGTCTGAAGCTCCACCCCGAGAAGTGCCACTTCATGAGGAGAGAGGTGTCCTTCTTGGGCCACCGAGTGGGGAAGGAGGGGATCAGCACCATGGAGGACAAGGTAGCGGCTGTCAGAGACTGGCCCACCCCCACCGACCAGCGTCAGCTGAAGAGCTTCCTGGGCCTGGCCTCGTACTACAGGAGGTTTGTACGGGGCTTCTCAAGCGTTGCTGCTCCACTGAACCGCCTGCTGCCGAAGGACAAGGCTTTCACTTGGACAGTGGAGTGTGAGGAGGCGTTCAACACCCTCAAATGTGCACTGATCGAGGCCCCCGTGCTCGCCCCCCCTGACCTCACATTGCCCTTTATCCTGGACACAGACGCGAGCAATGTGGGCATGGGTGGGGTGCTGGCCCAGGTGGGGCCAGAGGGGGAGAGAGCGGTGGCGTACTTCAGCAAAACATTCGACAAACATGAGCGCCGCTACTGTGTCACCCGGCGGGAGCTCTTGGCTGTTGTGGCTTCCGTCAAACACTTCAAGTACTACCTGGGTGGTCTGCCCTTTACTGTAAGGACTGACCACTCTGCTCTCCAGTGGCTCATGTCTTTCAGAGAGCCAGAGGGGCAGGTGGCACGCTGGTTGGAGGAGCTTCAGCCGTATGACTTCACGGTGGTGCACAGGGCAGGGGCATGCCACTCCAACGCCGACGCCATGTCCCGTCGGCCCTGTACTGCAGACGGCTGCCGCCACTGTGAACGGAGAGAGGGACGGGAGAGAGAGCTGTGTGCAGAGGAGGGGGTCTGTGCCACAGTGTGTCGGGCGAGCGGGCCTGTCTGCTGTGAGCTGCAGACTGTCGACGTGGCTGAATGGGGGCAGCAGCAGGGACGGGACACAGACCTACAGCCAGTGCTACAGTGGGTAGAGGCGCAGGTGAGGCCACCATGGGAAGAGGTGACAGCGCTCTCACTCGCGACCAAAGGGTTGTGGTCAAAGTTTGAGCGACTGCGGCTGGCTGATGGCGTGTTACAGCGGGCATGGAAGGAGTCAGCTACGGGGGAGGAGAGGTGGCAGGTGGTGGTCCCAAAAGCATTGCGGGAGGCTGTGCTCCAGAGTACTCATGGGGGGGTGGGGACTGGACACTTTGGGGTCACAAAAACACTGCGCCGCCTCCGTCAGGGCTTTTACTGGGGGCAGCACAAGAGGGATGTGGAAGACTTTTGCCGCCGCTGTGACAACTGCACAGCGAGAAAGGGCCCCCCAGGCCGCTCTCATGCTCAGCTCCAACAGTTCCCAGTGGGGGCTCCCATGGAGAGGGTGGGAGTGGATGTAGTTGGGCCGTTCCCCACCACAGACAGTGGAAACCGCTGGGTGCTCACGGCCATGGACTATTTCACAAAATGGCCCGAGGCCTATGCTCTGCCTGACCAGGAGGCAGAGACCATCGTCGACGCCCTGACAGCGGGGATGTTCAGCAGGTTTGGAGCTGCAGAGTCCATCCACAGCGACCAAGGCAGAAACTTTGAGTCCCGTGTGTTCGCCACCATGTGTGAGAGGCTGGGTATGCACAAGACCCACACTACTCCTCTCCATCCTCAAAGTGATGGCCTTGTGGAGCGCTTCAACAAAACGCTTGGACAGTAGCTGGCCATCGTCTCTTCCAAACACCAGCGTGACTGGGACAAGCACCTGCCTATGGTCCTCATGGCATGCCGCTCCGCTGTCCAAGACTCCACCTCCTGCACGCCTGCCCTCCTCATGCCGGGGAGAGAGATCCGTACCCCTGCGGAGATGGCGTTTGGTCGGCCCCTGGATAGCCCTCATGTTTCCCCGGGGCCGGAGTATGCCCGGAGACTCCAGGACCGCCTGGAGACAGCCCACACCTTCGCCAGAGAGCAGCTGCTGAATGCAGGTGTGAGGCAGAAGAGGAACTATGACGTGCACACCCGGGGAAGGCACTTTGTGGCTGGGGAGCTGGTCTGGGTCTACAGCCCGCTAAGGAAAAAAGGCAGATGCCCCAAGTTGGACAGTCACTGGGTGGGACCCTGCAGTGTCCTGGAGAGGGTAGGGGAGGTTGTTTACCGGGTGCAGCTTCCTCCCAGGGGGAGAAAGGTGACACTGCACCGGGACAGGTTAGCCCCATATAGAGGGGCCTCTTCTCCCCAAACCCCAGGAACCCCCACAATTCCCCTCTCTGGCAATGACATTCTCCAGGCACCCACCCCCAGGTGCCGCAGACAAGGCTCCAGACAGCCCACTCCCCCTGTGTCACTGCGTGGTTCCCCAGAGCCACGGACTGTATTACCCGTTCCCGCTTCCTTGTCCCCCATGTCCTTGCCTTCATCCCCTGGTTCCCAGAGGGGCACTCTGTGGCCATCACAGCCACGCAGGCAAAGGAGACCTCCGGGTCGCTTCAGAGACTTTGTTTGTTCCCTCGGGGACGAGGGACTTTGTGGTGGGGGGGCTGTGTAGCGACCCGCACAGACAGCTGTGTGTTATGTGTTAGGCTAGTAGATGGTTGTGTTGTACCTACCAGTACCCAGTGTTCGCAGGGTCCGACATGTCAATCAACCTGCTATCTGCCAATCACGGGAATGCCTGGAATGTTCTGATGCCGGGCATCCTGGCGGTTGGCGGAGTGGCGTGGAGGGGGGTTGGGCAGGGGGATGGAGCATTGGAAGTTAAGACCAGGTTTAGCCTTTGTTCTCTCTCTCTCTTTACGTCTGGGCTTCACAAGAGAAGGTCACGATTGGCTTGTGGGTTATCTTTGATTTATTTGGCGTGGGCTACGGCCAAACAGTAGCCTGTGTAAAGTTGGTTTAATAAACCGTCCATTCGTAAACTCAATCCTCTGTCTGGACAGTTGTTCTTTTATGATCTAGTCAGGTCATCACAATATGATCATTAGATACAATTTGGCTTGGAAAAGTATTCACCCCCTTGGCATTTTTCCTATTTTGTTGCCTTACAACCTGGAATTAAAATGGATTTTTTGGGGGGGGTTTGTATCATTTGATTTACACAACATGCCTACCACTTTGAAGATGCAAAATATGTTTTATTGTGAAACAAAAAATAAATAAGACAAAAAAACAGAAAACTTGAGCGTGCATAACTATTCACCCCCCCAAAGTCAATACTTTGTAGAGCCACCTTTTGCAGTAATTACAGCTGCACGTCTCTTGTGATATGTCTCTATAAGCTTGGCACATCTAGCCACTGGGATTTTTGCCCATTCTTCAAGGCAAAACTGCTCCAGCTCCTTCAAGTTGGATGGGTTCCGCTGGTGTACAGCAATCTTTAAGTCATACCACAGATTCTCAATTGGATTGAGGGCTGGGCTTTGACTAGGCCATTCCAAGACATTTAAATGTTTCCCCATAAACCACTCGAGTGTTGCTTTAGCAGTATGCTTAGGGTCATTGTCCTGCTGGAAGGTGAACCTCAGTCCCAGTCTCAAATCTCTGGAAGACTGAAACAGGTTTCCCTCTAGAATTTCCCTGTATTTAGCGCCATCCATCTTCCTTCAATTCTAACCAGTTTCACATTCCTTGCCAATGAAAAACATCCCCACACCATGCTTCACTGTGGGGATGGTGTTGTCGGGGTGATGAGAGGTGTTGGGTTTGCGCCAGACATAGCGTTTTCCTTGATGGCCAAAAAGCTAAATTTTTGTCTCATCTGACCTTCTTCCATATGTTTGGGGAGTCTCCCACATGCCTTTTGGTGAACACCAAACGTGTTTGCTTATTTTTTTCTTTAAGCAATGGCTTTTTTCTGGCCACTCTTCCGTAAAGCCCAGCTCTGTGGAGTGTACGGCTTAAAGTGGTCCTATGGACAGATACTCCAATCTCCGCTGTGGAGCTTTGCAGCTCCTTCAGGGTTATCTTTGGTCTATTTGTTGCCTCTCTGATTAATGCCCTCCTTGCCTGGTCCATGAGTTTTGGTGGGCGGCCTTCTCTTGGCAGGTTTGTTGTGGTGCCATATTCTTAAAAAAATTTAATAATGGATTTAATGGTGCTCCGTGGGATGTTCAAAGTTTCTGATATTTTTTATAACCCAACCCTGACCTGAACTTCTCCACAACTTTGTCCCTGACCTGTTTGGAGAGCTCCTTGGTCTTCATGGTGCCGCTTGCTTGGTGGTGCCCCTTGCTTAGTGGTGTTGCAGACTCTGGGGCCTTTCAGAACAGGTGTATATATACTGAGATCATGTGACACTTAGATTGCACACAGGTGGACTTTATTTAACTAATTATGTGACTTCTGAAGGTAATTGGTTGCACCAGAACTTATTTAGGGGCTTCATAGCAAAGGGGGTGAATACATATGCACGCACCACTTTTCCGTTATTCATTTTTTAGAATTTATTGAAACAAGTAATTTTTTTTATTTCACTATTTTGTGTTTGTCCATTACATGAAATCCAAATAAAAATCAATTTAAATTACAGGTTGTAATGCAACAAAATAGGAAAAACGACAAGGGGGATGAATACCTTTGCAAGGCACTGTAGGTGGAAGGGGATACAGGCTGTCGCCAATTTATTAATGCGCAAATTAGCCTAAATGGATAATGGAAACGCTTCAACCACGTCTTTTTTTTTTATGTGCGACGTCATTACATCCAGCTCTTTTTATCGACACAAGACAGTTCAATTTGAACGGAACCGCAGCAGGCAATTGTCGCATCTATTTTCTATGCAACATTTCTTTAAACGTCGACGTAGCTAATAACTTCAGACTTGGTTTAGAAGATGTGCCACTGTACCTGGGCTTTGCATTTCTGTTTCTCTATAGCTAACTCTCTTAGGGGAGGTATTGGTAACTTTAAGTTGAACCTTCACTTCACACAGATTGTATTTCAGTGGTATATAAACATCAATTATCTATGAAAATGTTAAGTGGTAAGTAAGGGTTAATGAATGTACAATGTACATGCATATATAATTAATCTGTAGTGTAGATTGAAATCTTAGCCATCTCTCCTTTTTTTAGGCATTGAATGAGAGTGTGTGTGTGCGTGCGCGTGCGTGCGTGCGTTTGAAATATACAGTATATTACAACAATCAAAACAGTACTTGAATAACAACTTATGAAGATCAGATGTGTCCTACATGTGTAGAGTGCTTAATAACATTCATGAATAATAAAAAGCAAGATCATGAAAGCACTTAGGTTATAAAAATGGCACATTTATTACTACAGAACGGTCATGTACAAGATGAAAAACGGCAGGCAATGGGCCTATGATGGGCTGGTTTGAAGAGAAGCAACTCCAGCACACGTGTTCGGACCTGTTCGGACCTGTTCGGACACATCTAATAATGAAAGTAATAATAAACAACAATAATAATTATAACATACAACTAAAATAAAAAAATACAACTGAAACCAAAAACATAGTACTTTTTTACTTCTTTTTTTTAAGTAACAGGAACGTAACACACACACACCAAAATACATTAAATAAAAGGTATTGAGGTCCTCAGCCACACACTGGAAATAATGTGTAACTGTTTCTTTAAATTTCCTTTAGAATCAGTGCTGCAGGTTCAGACGGGATCCTCCCTCTCTGTCTGTCATGGAAAACACCATTCAGTTTCGTCTCAGTGACATGGTCAAATAACATATTTAAAAAGTAAAATAAAGTAACAACCTTTTTACTTTGAGTGAATCCCAAAAATCTACAAAGTGGAATATTTATACTATGTATATTTTTTTAAGGTAATATTTTATTTCCTCAATATTCCTGGTATAAAAGGATTGCCCCTGCAAAAAATAAGCCAAATATATTGTCTTGTTTTAAATGTAGTTTCTTATTTTTTTCCTCTGCTCTACTATGACGCGGTGCACTAGTCTATTTCATAGCAAAAGAGCACTGAACAAAGGAAGCTTTAGAACAAAACGCCAGGCACTGATCCATGGTCATTCTCCTCTCACTTTATTTTTTCCTTCAATTTAATTGCATCACAAGTAACAAGAAGAATGAAAAAGGCCACAGTTCATATATTTTAACCATTACGTATGTAGTCTATAAAACTCTGAAATGAACATGTTTAAACCAACCAACCACGGCTGAAATTATACAGAACAAGAAGTAAAACAATAACTACCCAGATAAAAGAAGAAGAAGAAGAAGAAGAAGAAGCAGAAGAAGAAGAAGAAGAAGAAGAAGCAGAAGAAGAAGAAGAAGAAGAAGCAGAAGAAGAAGAAGCAGAAGAAGAAGAAGAAGCAGAAGAAGAAGAAGCAGAAGAAGAAGAAGCAGAAGAAGCAGCAGAAGAAGAAGAAGCAGAAGAAGAAGCAGAAGAAGAAGAAGAAGCAGAAGAAGAAGAAGAAGAAGAAGAAGAAGAAGAAGCAGAAGCAGAAGAAGAAGAAGAAGAAGCAGAAGAAGCAGAAGAAGAAGAAGAAGCAGAAGAAGCAGAAGAAGAAGCAGAAGAAGAAGAAGAAGCAGAAGCAGAAGCAGAAGAAGAAGAAGAAGAAGAAGAAGAAGAAGAAGAAGCAGAAGAAGAAGAAGAAGAAGAAGAAGAAGCCATGGTGCCACCTGGTGTATCTCTATTAGACTTAGTGATGCTTACATATACAGGTAACTGCCAAAATAAAGGAAACACCAACACAAAGTGTCAAGACAGAACAGCTTCAATGCACCTTTAGCATGGATTCTACAGGTGTCTGGAACTCTATTGGAGGGATGCGACACCATTTGGTGTTTTGTTGTTGGTGGTGGAAAACGCTGTCTCAGGGGCTGTGCCACAATCTCCCATAAGTGTTCAATTGGTTTGAGATCTGGTGACTGAGACGGCCATGGCATATGATTTACGTCGTTTTCATGCTCATCAAACCATTCAGTGACAACTCGTGCCCTGTGGATTGGGGCATTGTCATCCTATGGGGGCATTGTCATCCTATGGGGGCACTGTCATCCTATGGGGGCATAGCCAGGGTAGCCAAAGTAATAGCCATAGCTGATAGCTTCCGTTCTGTTCATTTTTTTGGCCATGAGCCTGTCTTATATTTCTCTGTGTTAGTATCTCTGTAGTCTGACTTCTGTGTTAGTATCTCTGTAGTCTAACTTCTGTGTTAGTCCGTATCTCTGTAGTCTAACCTCTGTGTTAGTATCTCTGTAGTCTAACTTCTGTGTTAGTATTTCTGTAGTCTAACTTCTGTGTTAGTATCTCTGTAGTCTAACTTCTGTGTTAGTCAGTATCTCTGTAGTCTAACTTCTGTGTTAGTATCTCTGTAGTCTAACCTCTGTGTTAGTCAGTATCTCTGTAGTCTTCTGTGTTAGTATCTCTGTAGTCTAACTTCTGTGTTAGTATCTCTGTAGTCTAACTTCTGTGTTAGTATCTCTGTAGTCTAACTTCTGTGTTAGTCAGTATCTCTGTAGTCTAACCTCTGTGTTAGTATCTCTGTAGTCTAACTTCTGTGTTAGTATCTCTGTAGTCTAACCTCTGTGTTAGTATTTCTGTAGTCTAACTTCTGTGTTAGTCAGTATCTCTGTAGTCTAACTTCTGTGTTAGTCAGTATCTCTTGATGTGAGATCTAAAATAATAGAAGAGAGTAATTAAACCATATTGAAGACTGGATATGTACAAATTGCATACATAACTTGATTGACAGGTGTCACTGTTCATGGTGGCTAGAAGCTAGACTGAAGACAAAAGGAACTCCCTGTCACCATCAAACCTTTCAAACTTAAAGTCTACTATACCTTTCAAAGTGTGATCTTATTATCGTAATTTAGTATAATGAGTAGAATGATTATCTAGTCAGGCTAAACCTTTTATCCAGACTTAAATCTGTTTGACTCTGTGGTTTGTAGCGTATCAGAAATGAAATCGATATTACTCTGCAATAGGCAGTTTTTTTTTTTTTTTTTTTTTGTCAGTGGATGTTAAATAATTGTTCCTTGTTTTTTAACGGCAGCCATCGTTATAAAGCAAAGAGGCCCCTTTTATTGTTAACTTTATTATTTTTCATTCTTTTTACATTTTACAAAAACATTAGGAAGGCTTCCTGCAAAATCAGTGTCACACAAAAACACCCAATGTAACCATTTGTATAAAATGCCGGGTTTTTTTCCCATTATTTTTGCACAACGGAAAATATCAATGGTTTGGCTGCTTGTGTTCATCGGCGCTCATTGTCTGAAGTACAAAATGAAATCCAGTCTGTCGTGGCCTCGTTTTCAGTCTATAGATAACCAGTGTCTGCTTCAGGTGTGTAGAACTCAAATAGAGAACATAACATCAAATTCATAGGGGAACGGCCTAATACAGACAGTTGAATGACTAAAGATAATTATCTTTATTGAATTACAATGATCACCAGAAAATAACTATAAAGATCAAAAAGAGCATTGACCCTTTACTTTTGTTCTTGGTGAACAATGTAGCACTAGAATTAGCTTTCAAGGGCAACCATTTAAAAAAAAATAACGAGCAAGATCTTAGAACATTTCCCGATGCATTCAACAATATTTTAATATATGTGTTTTCTATCCTACACACCACTCTGGAGGATAAAGTGCTTATATATCTGATATCATTACTGCTGTAATAATATTGCTGTAGCACATTGTTCAATAACTGAAAACAAGAGAGGTGAGATAATATGTACACCCACGAATATATATATATTTTTATTTTTATTTTGCCTGTTGCTATAAACACAACAACTGAGATATTGCAATCCTTGAGAATTTTTACTAAAATTAAATCTTGCAAAATCTAAATATTAGCACTTGAATGACACGCCCAATCTAATTAAAAAGTTTAGCCTCGGTCCGATTCGAACAGCAGGAATTAGAAGGAATTATCAGGAATGATCAGGAATGAGCTGGAAAACACTGTAAAAGAATAGACTGAAGCTGCCTAGGGCGAAATAGCTAAAAAAAAAAAAGACTGCAACGTTTTCCAATCTTCACAATAATATATTAACATTAATTTCAGATGCTAGGGGCACATTTTAAGGCAAATCAAACGTTTAATTAAACGGACAAATTAGGATTTCTTGCCAAGGTATTTATACTGAATCTATGCGGGGAAGAACTGTAACTCTGACCGTACATGTTTAGCACCACTTGAATACTGCCAGAATAGACAGTATTTCCCTGCAGACAAGAGTTCTGCTGTCTGTCAACGAGTCATGGTGGTGCCACACCGAGGCTGTAAATAGAGAATAGCGATTTGAATACTAAACCATGACACACATACAGTTAAGTGCCATTGATTTTTAATTAATATTGGCACCTGGTTAGACTGACCAGACAAATACAAGCGGAATACAACTGGTCAAATCAACTCAATCATCTCCCACTCTCAGCCAGTCAACACCAGCACCCCACCAAATTGTCATTGAACCCTGTGTATTATGACTATTTACACATTTTCTTCAAAAATACAATGAAAAATGGCAATGAGTATGAAGCATGAAAATAATATTATATACCTTTTTGATATAAACAAACAAAATGTTGAATAAAAACAATGATATTGAAGCTTTTGACCTCACTACATTTTCAATGTGACACAATTTTCAACACCGAATTTTACTTTTTCATCTTTTAACAAAAAACTGATACAACGTATTATCTAAACACAAAATAACAACAGTCTACATGTAAAAATAGAACTTTTACATACACAATTTCAAAATAATGGTACATTTGCATTTGTTGCATACAATTGACAAATGTCTGCGTTTCCTTTGACAGCTGAATAGCAGTGAGAGGAGCATGTTGGAACTCTGGTCCCTTTTGTCCAGTCAGGGCTGCCATAGTCAGTCATTGTGATGTCACGGCACGCCAGAGAACTCCGGTCCCTTTTGTCCAGTCAGGGCTGCCATAGTCAGTCATTGTGATGTCACGGCACGCCAGAGAACTCCGGTCCCTTTTGTCCAGTCAGGGCTGCCATAGTCAGTCATTGTGATGTCACGGCACGGCACACCAGAGAAGAAGAACACGTCCTGTCTCTTTAAAGTAACACTGAGACGCCTCTTCAAACCTTATACCCATCTCTGAGAAAAGAATTCATCACCACCAAAACAACCTCTCCTTTGAAAACCGGCACCTTCCTTATTTATATATTGTATATATTTTTACATTTATAGATATTGATTTTCAAATAGACTATTTTCCAGTTTCAGTGCCTTGTGTTGATTGGATAACGTAAACCACATTTAAAAACAGCTGCTGACGAATCTCTATACGACAGCAAATTGTGGTTTAGTACTTTTTTTCATCGACAGAGAAACCAGAACAGACAAAGAATAAGAATAAGAGAAAGATTAAAAAATGAGGGAAAAATTCTGTTTTACATATACAATCACACACTACTGAAGACTACAGTGGCTCACGGAAAAGCCGATATTGATAAAAAGCTGATAGCTATAATACAACGCTCAATAACAGACGTGTAGTTCACTATGGAAACAGGCTGCAACTTGTAATAATACAGGAAGGGGTCTGAAACTCGGGGTGCTGGGGCCGCCAGGGGGTTCAACTGACTAAAACAAGGTCCGTTCAGGGACACGCCTTCTAATTACATATAAGCATACAGTACAATTAAATACAGTTTATCCAAAAAATACTTTTTTTTATTTTGACTTTTTTTTTTTTTTTAATTCCCAGGTCGGAAAAAACCTGAATGCATAGACCTAATAACTAACGGTTCCCTAAGCTTGAATCCTAAAAAGTTCAGATAACGTCCGTCTCCTCCTCATCGCATTTGAATGATATGAACTCTAAAAGGCACATTGGTAGAAGTGAATGTTAAATGTGCATCTCTGGGGCCTTGCAGGGTCTGGGGTTGGGGCGTTAAGTGGGCAGGAAGGGAGAACTGGGGAGGGGGACAGAGGGGGGGGGGGTGAAGTGCTAGACCGGGGTTTATAAACCAGACAAATCATACAAGATGACGGACTGCTCGGCCTCTGGGATATACCTCCCCCTCTGGCTGTGCCTTTCCAATGCAGCGTCATCACCAACCGGGAAGTGACATCACCAACCAGGAAGTGTCATCATCACTGGGAGAGACCTTGACCTTTTGACCGGGGTCTCATCAACTGGGAGAGACTTTGTTCTGTTCTGACCTGGTCTGGATCTCTCTGTGTGACAGACACAGCAAGGAGACATTCCCTCCATCCTTCCTTCATCTGCCTTGTAACATGGAGTAACCAACAGTAACACTACCAACGGCCTGCCCTCCAATCAAAAGGGTCCATTTGCTCATCTGCTCCGCCCACGCAAAGGAATGGCCAATGAAAACACATTTCAAATTTGAATCCGGACGTTTGCTGGTTTCGAGTGGCTACAAGTATAAGATGTTTTGCCTATATCCTCTCTAGTATACCGCCAATTCTAGCCAACTTAGAGCCCAAAAACAAAGTGTTATCTTAAAATTAAGTTTTAGATTAGAAGTACACTTTTTTTGTCATTATTGCATGTTTTTACAATTTCTTGAAATTCTACATAATGTCTACTTTTCATATTATTTTAATACCCCCTCCCCTCTAGACCGACTGATTGAGTTTTCATATATATCTATCTAACTTGAAATGTCAATGAGGATTTCAGGCACTACTGCAAGAGTTTCCACAGTGTGGAGAAGATTGCCATTCAGTTGAGAGGGCTGTGTTCACTAACAGCTCAGTCTGCAACATTGTTAAACATTGTTAAACAACATAATGATATGTTTGAAATAGTCCCCCAACATCGAGTAGTTGCATCAATTGTTCTATTTCCCCCCCATTTTTTTTCTTCTTTAAGATATATAATAACAGAAAGAAAGAAGAACAACAAATGTATTGTACTGTAGTATCTGTAGTACTGTAGTATCTGTAGTATCTGTAGTATCTGTAGTACTGTAGTATCTGTAGTACTGTAGTAATTGTAGTACTGTAGTATCTGTAGTACTGTAGTACTGTAGTATATGTAGTATCTTTAGTACTGTAGTACTGTAGCACTGTAGCACTGTAGTACTGTAGCATCTGTAGTACTGTAGTATCTGTATTATGTGTAGTACTGTAGTACTGTATTATCTGTAGTACTGTATTAGCTGTAGTACTGTAGTACTGTAGTACTGTCGTATCTGTAGTACTGTAGTACTGTAATACTGTAGTATCTGTAGTACTGTAGTATCTGTATTATATGTAGTACTGTAGTACTGTAGTATCTGTAGTATCTGTAGTACTGTAGTATCTGTAGTACTGTAGTATCTGTAGTACTGCAGTATATGTATTATCTGTAGTACTGTATTATCTGCAGTACTGTAGAACTGTAGTACTGTAGTATATGTAGTACTGTAGTACTGTAGTATATGTAGTACTGTAGTACTGTAGCATCTGTAGTACTGTAGTATCTGTATTATGTGTAGTACTGTAGTACTGTATTATCTGTAGTACTGTATTAGCTGTAGTACTGTAGTACTGTCGTATCTGTAGTACTGTAGTACTGTAATACTGTAGTATCTGTAGTACTGTAGTATCTGTATTATATGTAGTACTGTAGTACTGTATTATCTGTAGTACTGTAGTACTGTAGTATCTGTAGTATCTGTAGTACTGTAGTATCTGTAGTACTGTAGTATCTGTAGTACTGCAGTATATGTATTATCTGTAGTACTGTATTATCTGCAGTACTGTAGAACTGTAGTACTGTAGTATATGTAGTATATGTAGTACTGTAGTACTGTAGTATATGTAGTACTGTAGTACTGTAGTATCTGTAGTACTGTAGTCCTGTAGTCCTGTAGTACTGTAGTCCTGTAGTACTGTAGTATCCGTAGTACTGTAGTACTGTAGTACTGTAGTACTGTAGTATCTGTTATGTTGTTCCATAGCCAATATACATTTGGGTTCGTTTCATTTCTACAGAAGACAAAAGACAGGTGGTCAGGGAAAGATATTGGTCAGATCAGGTGGTCAGATCGATCGATCCTTGATTGACGTGATCGGTTGATTGATTGATTCAGGAAATAGGAGAATGTTGTCAAAGGAAGTGGTCGCTCATCATCTTGATGAACTCCGGGAGCTTGGACCTTGAGGAGGACAGAAGGGGGTTAGAGAGAGCTGTGAGACACTGTACTCACCTGTTAACTCGACAAACCAGCCAACAAACACGACACAACACAAACACAGACACACAAACACACACAGACACACACACACACACACACACACACACACACACACACACACATACACACACACACACACACACACACACATACACATACACATACACACACACACACACACACACACACATACACATACACATACACATACACACACACACACACACACACACACATACATACACACACACACACACACACACACACATACACATACATATACACACAACTGAAAAGAAACTAAAAGGAAAAGTTGAGGACAGACGGTCTAGACCCTAAACGTCCTTCTATGTACCCTAAGATTAAAGATCAAGTTATGAAAGGCCTCTGTGTAGATCATAGAAACAGAATGACTAGAAGTGAAAGTCCTTCAGACCATGGCAATTTGAGAGTTCACTCATGGGTCATTCTATTTCTATGGTCTGTAGAAATGATCCTGTTGTGATACTGTACCTGTGTACCACTGTATGGTTAGTTTGTGCCCCTGTGTACCACTGTATGGTTAGTTTGTGCCCCTGTGTACCAATGTATGGTTAGTTTGTGCCCCTGTGTACCACTGTATGGTTAGTTTGTGCCCCTGTGTACCACTGTATGGTTAGTTTGTGCCCCTGTGTACCACTGTATGGTTAGTTTGTGCCCCTGTGTACCACTGTATGGTTAGTTTGTGCCCCTGTGTACCACTGTATGGTTAGTTTGTGCCCCTGTGTACTGGAGTTCAGATCCTCCTCTTTACACAAATGTCATTTGAACAGGTTCACCTGAACCTGATGGAGGACATACTTCCACCTCCAACTTCCGGTTCTTCACTACAAGGCACCTCTCGCCACATCTCTACCATTTGGAGATAATTAGCATTCTTCACATTCTCTCCCACCCCCTTTGTTCTATGATAACGCTTAGCTAACAAACTACCACCATCTGCTTACAGAACTGGCTTAGGTGGCCTGTGAAGAAGGAAGGTCCCGGCCTCCCGAGTGGCGCAGCGGTCTAAGGCACTGCATCGCTATGCTTAAGGTGTCACTACAGACCCGGGTTCCATCCCAGGCTGTGCTGCGACCGGGAGACCCATGAGGCGGTGCGCAATTGTTATCGTTCAGATTCGGGGAGGGTTTGGCCCGGTCGGGATGTCCTTGTCCCATCGCACTCCAGCAACTCCTTGTGGCAGTCGCCAGCTGGACGGTGTTTCCTCCGACACATTGGTGTGTCTGGGTTAAGCAAGGCTTTGGAGGACGCGTTACTTTCGACCTTCGCCTCTCCCGAGTCCGTACGTGAGTTGCACCGATGGGACAAGAAGAAAGGTTCCCTACTAAACTTTGTTGAATGCACTGACTATACATTAAGTCGCTCTGGATAAGAGCGTCTGGTAAATGACTGCAGTGTATGTGGGTTATGCTATTGTCAGAGCTTGATTCTGCCTCACAGTTTCTGCACAACGTTCAAATAGACAGTGAAACAATCAACACAATACATCACATCACACACAATCAAAACCACAAGATGGTTTTCACTGAGTTTCATTTGATGAAGCTAAAGCAAGTCAACTACACACACACACACACACAGCGGAACACAAAATGAGCGCACACACACTAAAAGCACACTTACTGCCAATCTGTTGTCAAAATGTACCCAGCGTTTCGTTTCAATAGATTTGAGGGTTTGTGGAGTTAGCCAGCAAGCCCCGTTGTTAGCTACCAGTAATGCCAACCACAGAAAAACGATGCAAGTCTGCTCGTTCAATTTCAATCAATTTGGACTCAAGTGTACAAGGGAGAAATTGTCCTAATTTGTCCCCGTTTGTACTGTAATTCTGCTATAAAGTATATCATTTATATGGGAAGTGAGTGTAGACAAACCGACGATGCTATCCATTTACACAATCCAAGCCACTGTGGAAGACTGATAACTAGAACAAATATGTGTTCTCTTTTAAAAACCTTTATTATTGCATTTTACTCTTAGCAAATGGAGCCAGAATGCTAAAAACATTGTATACCCAATTTAGTTTTCTTTGTTTTTGGTTAATGGTTAAGTTATGGTACACGTGTTTTTCACAGCAGATTAGTTTAAAGTGAATATCTTCTGACCATTTAGAGGTTTTACATTTGTCCCATTGGGTTGGAGGCGTCCCCCATGGCGTGGTGTGCCCCGGCCAGGGAGAGTGCCGCTCCGCCGTCCGACGAACCTTTTTCCTCCTCACGTCTCTTCAGACACGCAGCCTTAGGGTTCAGGTTCCTCTCTAGAGACACAGACGCACGCAGAAACATATAGACACAAGTAAGTGTTTTAAGAACTGAAGCAGCGCCACCGTGTGGATCTGAGAAGATATTGCTCTATATCTGTTGTTAAAATTATGGCGCCAATCCTAACTTCCACTTGAGTAAGATTTTCACTAAGTAATGCATTGACATCAATAGGAAGCTGAGTGAAAATTTGACTTAAGGGGAAGTTAAGATTCAGCCACAGCCAGGCCTAAAGAATAATGCACCCTGGTGTGTGTTGGTGTGTGTTGGTGTGTGTGTGTGTATGTGTGTGTATTTTCTCTGACCTCTGATTTGCTGCTCCAGGCTCAGTAGGTGTGTGTGTATGTGTGTGTGTAGTAGTAGTAACAGTACTAGTACTAGAAATATATTTATGAAGTACTACTACTCCTACTACTACTACTACTACTACTACTACTACTACTACTACTACTACTACTGCTACTGCTACTACTAATGCTACTACTAATACTACTACTACTAATACTACTACTACTACTACTACTACTACTACTGCTGCTACTGCTACTACTAATGCTACTACTACTACTACTACTACTACTACTACTAATACTACTAATACTACTACTCCTACCACTACTACACACACACACCCACACCCACACACACTGAGCCACATACTGAGCCAGGAGCAGCAAGTGAAATATTGTGTGTCTGTCTCTATATGTCTGTGTGTGTGTCAGGTCCCTATATATATATATATTTATGTGTATAAGTGTGTCAGGTCCCTATATATATATATATATATATTTATGTGTATAAGTGTGTCAGGTCCCTATATATATATATATATTTATGTGTATAAGTGTGTCAGGTCCCTATATATATATATATATATTTGTGTGTATAAGTGTGTCAGGTCCCTATATATATATATATATTTATATATATATTTATGTGTGTGTGTCAGGTCCCTATATATATATATATATATATTTATGTGTATAAGTGTGTCAGGTCCCTATATATATATATATATATATATATTTATGTGTATAAATGTGTCAGGTCCCTATATATATATATATATTTATATATATATTTATGTGTGTGTGTGTCAGGTCCCTTGCCTCTGACTTGCTGCTCCAGACTCAGTATGACGGCCACGGCCTGATGCAGTATGAGCAGTTTGGTCTGTGGCTTGTCGCTCTTCAGGTGCAGCTGCACCATGCGGCCCAGCTCCTTGAAGGCCTCGTTGATGTCACGGACGCGCAGCCGCTCCCGGGCGTTATTGGCCATCCTGCGTTCCTTCTCGCGTTCGATCTTCTGCTCCGGAGACAAGTCCTCGTCATCCGCGTTGCTGTGGGACCGACAGGGGACCAGTCAGCGCCAGCTACGGCTAAACCAACGCTTACCCATCCTTAACCCCTTTTGAAATGCCACCACAACGGATGAAGCCAGGTTCAGTCTCAATCTCTGTTTCTAGGAGTTGTGATGCCGATCCATTTACCTGTACAACGCCCTGTGCTGTAGATACAGCGCCTTGACTTCTTTCACTGTTGTTGTGTTACAGCCTGAATTTAAAATGGATTCAATTGAGATTCTTTGTCACTGGGCTACACACAATACCCCATTATGTCAAAGTGGAATTATGTTTTTAGAATTTTGTACAGATTAATAAAGAATGAAAAGCTGAAATGTCTTGAGTCAAGAACTATTCAACCCCTTTGTTATGGCAAGCCTAAATAAGTTCAGGAGTAAAACATTTGCTTAACAAATTACAAAACAAAACACAATAAGTTGAATGAACTCACTCTGTGTGCAATAATAGTGTTTAACATGATTTTGGAATGACTACCTCATCTCTGTACCACAAAAATACAATTATCTGGTCCCTCAGTCGAGCAGTGAATTTCAAACACAGATTCAGTCACAAGACCAGGGTGGTTTTTCAATGCCTCGCAAAGAAGGGCACCTATTGCTAGATGTGTAAAGAAAAAAAAAGCTGACGTTGAATATCCCTTTGAGCATGGTGAAGTTATTAATTACACTTTGGATGGTGTATCAATATACCCAGTCACTACAAAGATACAGGCGTACTTCCTAACTCAGTTGCCGGAGAGGAAGGAAACCGCTCAGGGATTTCACCATGAGGCCAATGGTGACTTTAAAACAGTTACAGAGTTTAATGGCTTTGATAGGAGAAAATGGAGGATGGATCAACAACATTGTAGTTACTCCACAATACTAACCTTAATGACAGAGTGGAAAGAAGGAAGCCTCCAATTTGTAAGTCGCTCTGGATAAGAGCGTCTGCTAAATTACGTAAATGTAAATGTAAATGTAAATGTACAGAATAAAAATATTCAAAAACATGCATCCTATGGCAAGACCTGAAAATGGTTGTCTAGCAATGATCAACAACCGATTTGACAGAGCTTGAAGAATTTTGAAAATAATAATGGGCTAATGTTGCACAATCCAGGTGTTGAAAGCTCTTAGTGACTTACCCAGAAAGACTCACAGCTGTAATTGCTGCCAAAGGTGCTTCCACAAAGTATTGACTCAGGGGTATGAATACTTATGTGAATGAGATATTTCTGTATTTCATTTTCAATAAATGTGCAAACATTTCTAAAAACATGTTTTCACTTTGTCATTATGGGGTATTGTGTGTAGATGGGTGAGGGAAAAAGTATACTTCATCCATTTAGAATTCAGGCTGTAACACAACAACATGTGGAATAATGTCAAGGGGTATGAATACTTTCTGAAGGCACTGTTTATATGGTAGATGGTGTTGTAACCTGAAACAATTAATTTCACTTCTATTTTCAATCGTTCAATGCATCTATTTTCAATCGTTCAATGCATCTATTTTCAATCGTTTAATGCATATATTTTCAATTGTTCAATGCATATATTTTCTATCGTTCAATGCATCTATTTTAAATTGTTTAATTTATGTATTTTCAATCGTTCAATGCATCTATTTTCAATCGTTCAATGCATCTATTTTCAATCGTTTAATGCATATATTTTCAATTGTTCAATGCATATATTTTCTATCGTTCAATGCATCTATTTTAAATTGTTTAATTTATGTATTTTCAATCGTTCAATCCATCTATTTTCAATCGTTCAATGCATCTATTTTAATCATTCAATGCATCTATTTTCAATTGTTCAATGCATATATTTTCAATCGTTTAATGCATCTATTTTCAGTCGTTCAAAGCATATATTTTCAATCATTCAATATATCTATTTTCAATTGTTCAATGTATCTATTTTAAAATGTTCAATGCATCTATTTTCAATTGTTCAATGCATACATTTTCAATCATTCAGTGCATATATTTTCAATAGTTGAAATGTTCAATTGTTCAATGCATCTATTTTCAATCGTTCAGAGCAGCTATTTTCAATTGTTGAAATGTTCAATTGTTCAATGCATCTATTTTCAATCGTTCAGAGCAGCTATTTTCAATTGTTGAAATGTTCAATGCATCTATTTTCAATCGTTCAGTGCATCTATTTTCAATCGTTTATATTTTCAATTGTTCAATAAATCTATTTCCAATCATTTAATGCATCTATTTTCAACTTTTCAATGCATTCGTTTTCAATTGTTCAATGCTTCTATTTTCAGTCATTCAGTGCATCTATTTTAAATTGTTTACATTTTCAATCGTTCAATAAATCTATTTTCAATCGTTGAAATGTTCAATGCATCTATTTTCAATCGTTCAGTGCATCTATTTTCAATTGTTTAAATTTTCATTCGTTCAAGCATCTATTTTCAATCGTCCAATGCATCTATTTTCAATCGGTCAAGCATCTATTTCCAACTTTTCAATGCATCTATTTTCAATTGTTCAATGCATCTATTTTCAGTCGTTCAGTACATCTATTTTCAATCGTTGAAATGTTCAATCGTTCAATGCATCTATTTTCAATCGTTCAATGCATCTATTTTCAATCTTTCAATGCATCTATTTTCAATTGTTCAATGCATCTATTTTCAATCGTTCAGTGCATATATTTTCAATTGTTTAATGCATTTATTTTCAATCATTCAATGCATCTATTTTCAAATGTTCAATGCATCTATTTTCAAATTTTCAGTGCATCTATTTTCAATTGTTCAATGCATCTATTTTCAGTCAATCAGTGCATCTATTTTCAATCGTTGAAATGTTCAATCGTTCATGCATCTATTTTCAATCGTTCAATGCCTCTATTTTCAATCGTTCAATGCATCTATTTCCAATCATTTAATGCATCTATTTTTAATTGTTTAAATGTTCAATCGTTCAATGCATCTATTTTCAATCATTTAATGCATCTATTTTCAATCGTTCAATGCATCTATTTTCAATCGGTCAATGCATATATTTTCAATTGTTCAGTGCATCTATTTTCATCGGCAAAGTGTTATAAACTACAGATAAACCAAGCAAATCTAGTACTGCAGGGATTTCAACATTCATGTGTAGCATGGATTGTAATCGTCTCATAACGATAACTGGGGTTGGGTTCGAATTAGTCTGATTGGATCATTCCAGGTGGAAGGTCTATAAACGTTGTGATGTCACAGAGTTTATCCTGGGATGGGCTGGATACCCAAGTGCATTTTGGGAATGAGGGAGTGGGGATTCTACTCTGGGTGTGTGAGAAACAGCTAAAACACGGCTCAAGACCGTGGACAGAACTAGTCTGCCTGGCTTCGGATACACTAGAAGGACTACATTTGGAGCAATCTATGTGTACCAGTGGGGGCTGCTGATGGGAGGATGACTCATAATAATGTTTGGGACGGAGCCAATGGAATGGCATCGTCGAACCCATGTCTGTGATGTATTTGATACCATTCCACGGATTCCGCTCCAGGCTTTAACCACGAGCCCCGTCTCCCCAATCAAGGTGCCACCAGCCTCCTGTGTAGTGTACATATGTGTGTGTGTGTGTGTGTGTGTGTGTGTGTGTGTGTGTGTGTGTGTGTGTGTGTGTGTGTGTGTGTGTGTGTGTGTGTGTGTGTGTGTGTACTGTATACTGTATAGTATATGGGTTTATGTGATCGTTGAGAAACTCCTTGACAGGTGTAATTGTATGGCTTTGAATAACTGTCATGTAGTCTATTGTCTAGACATGCCATAGAATGTCACAGTTAGCTATGTAAAGTGAGTATATTTGAGTGTATTTCACTTTGTGGATATCAGTCTCTTAGTTGTCGTTATTTTTCTGTTTGTTTATTTAGCTGTCCCCCAAATCACACTGTTCACTTCATCGAAATCCGTTGTTAGTGGAATTTAAATGAAGCGAGCGTTGCCGACACGGTTACCTAGATCTTGACCTATCAATAGACTTCAGGTCCTTGTTGTCAGGCTCCTCCTTCTTGGTCTCCATAGCTCTGGCATCCTGCAGGTTCTCATCACCCTCGTCCTCCGACTTGATCTCTGACGAGATGGAAGAGGTGCTCTGGCCCTGGAGACCACTGGCGAGAGCTGGTGAGGGAGAGGGGAGGAGGAGAGGGAGGAGAGGGGAATGGAGAGGGGGAGGGGAGGAGAGGGAAGGAGGAGAGGAGAGGAGAGAGGGGGGTGAGGAAAGAGGAGAGAGAGGGAATATATATATTAAAGCCACAAACCTTTTAGTTTTTCAGCAATAGCCCTGCCATTCGGTTTGTTATTTTG
>NW_028159270.1:12500-30415 GCF_964263955.1 Coregonus lavaretus | reverse complement strand
CTCAAATTAAAAGGACAATTTAATGCAAATGTATCGTCAAACATAAATACATCTTCAGTATATCTGTTTTCCCTTTCATGTAATGAAGGTACAATGTCATTATTAAGGACTGGTTGAAGTTCATACAAACTGGATGGCCATGGATATAAGTCTCTTTTGACAGGCGACTATGGAGGCATCCAAAATATATGTGTATTTGTGTATGTGTGCGTGTACGTGTGTGTGTCTGTGTATGCGTAAGCGAGAGACGGAGAAAGAGAAAGGGAGAGGGAGTGAGAGAGAGAGAGTAAGATAGTGTGTGTGTGTGTGTGTGTGTGTGTGTGTGTGTGTCTGCTCTGGTGGATTGCAGGCTATGAATTATATTACATCTCCAAAATAGGCCCTGGCGCCAAAGCTGAAGCGGCGGCACATCTTCAATTTCAAGATGCTGGATAGAGAAGAGAAAAAAAGAGTATAGAGAGAGAGAGAGAGAGAGAGAGAGAGAGAGAGGAGAGAGAGAGAAGAGAGAGAGAGAGAGAGAGAGAGAGAGAGAGAGAGAGAGAGAGAGAGAGAGAGAGAGAGAGAGAGAGAGAGAGAGAGAGAGAGAGAGAGAGAGAGAGAGAGAGAGAGAGAGAGAGAGAGAGAGAGAGAGCTGAGGAGGACAGAGAGGCTGAGGAGGACAGAGAGGCTGAGGAGGACAGAGAGGCTGAGGAGACAGAGAGGCTGAGGAGGAGAGAGAGGCTGAGGAGGACAGAGAGGCTGAGGAGGAGAGAGAGGCTGAGGAGGACAGAGAGGCTGAGGAGGACAGAGAGGCTGAAGAGCACAGAGAGGCTGAGGAGGACAGAGAGGCTGAGGAGGACAGAGAGGCTGAGGAGGACGGAGAGGCTGAGGAGGACGTCAGAGAGAGGAAAAAAAAGGAAGCAGATTCAATCTTGGAGCACCTACAAATGTTTACGTCAGGTTACTTGTTAAAGAAGAAGCTACTGAGAGGAAGAAGGAAGAGAGGAGAGAGAGGAGAGGAGAGGTCTCTTTCTCTTTCTCTCTTTCTCTCTTCCTCGTCCGCCACCCCCCCCCAAACTGTACTGAAAAGATTAAATTGTTTACGAGCTCGGCCTGGCTGGCTAGAACGAATGAGCCAAAAGCGACAGAGATAGACATTCTAATTTGCAGCTGTACTTCGCGGCCCCTCTGTGCAACCACTAATTATTTTATCTGGCTTCAACACTCCGGGCAGCAGCCACATTCAGAAGGAGAGAAAAAAAACTAAGTGAAAGAGGCAAAAATTACAGTTTTATACGCTGAACAACTGATTAAAAAAATCTCAACTTGAATACTTGATTTCTTTTTTTGCCCCCCCCCCCCCTTTTTTTCTCCCTTCCCCTTCTTTCTCCCCTCTTCCCTTTCTCCCTCTTCCCTTTCTCCCCTCTTCTCACAAAGAGGGCCGGCCGACTGTAGTATTAACCCTTTATCTTGACTGAGCAGAAAGACGTTTTCCAGCATCTCCTTCACTGAGGCTTCTCTGGTGGTGGTGGGGGGAGTGTGTGTGTATTTGTGCGTGTGTGTTTGTTTGTGTGGTGTCAGTGTGTGTGTGTGTGTGTGTGTGTGGAGGGGGTCATAGGGGTGCATGTGTGTATATGGGGGGTGTAGGGGGTAGGGGACTGTGAGTTGGTGTGGGTATGTGTGTGTGGGGGGATACAGCATGGAGAATAATTATTGTTATCTTCCAGGCAGAAGAGGGAAGAGAGGAGATAGGAAACTGCAGCAGCTGGGAGAGAATCAGGCTTGCGAGAAGTCGTGTTTTGAGGGGGCCGCCGTTGTAAATTCGCTGGATATTCAGAGCAAGTCGGCCCTGCTTGTCTGTCCCTCTCTCGTTCTCGCTCTCTCTCTCTCTCTTTCTCTCTCTCTCTCTCTCGCTCTCTCTAAATATATATATATATATATATCCCTCTCTCTTTCTCTGTCTCTCTCTCTATATATATATATCCCTCTCTCTCTCTCTCTCTCTCTCTCTCTCTCTCTCTCTCTCTCTCTCTCTCTCTCTCTCTCTCTCTCTCTCTCTTCCTCTCTCTCTCTCTCTCTTCCGCCCTCTCTCTTTCACTCTCGCACACTCCTCAAATTTTTTGTCTCCAGATGTCTGCTCCCCCGATAGGGGCATTGTGCCGATGCACTATATAGAAAACTCATCAGTGCTGGTTGCCTTTTGGGCATAATCGGCTGGTAAGGTAACTGCGCGCTTATAGACTGCGAGCAGATAATGGGGGGCAGAAGAAAAGAGATAAAGAGGGGGAACTCTTCTCATTACCAGCTATTTCCAGCACTGCAGACACTGCCAGTATTGAGTGGTTAGTATGCCGAACATAAATTAAAAGCACCCACAGAAAAAAGGAGGGTAGGAGGGAGGAGGAAATGAAACGAGGGAGAGGGGATGGTGGCGAGGAGGGAGCATAGTGCAGTCACCCCTCTCTCTCCCTCTCTCTCTTTCTTCCTCTCTTTCTCTTTCTATGCTGGGCTTAGTCAGCCAACTGATGAGTTAAGAGAGGACCTGAGAGACTGCAAAGGAACTGATGTTACATAAGCAAGTTGTACACACCTGCGTGTTACACTCACATACAGTATATCTCTATACCGGTTGCATCACCGCCTGGTATGGGAACTGCTCGGCATCCGACCGTAAGGCGCTACAGAGGGTAGTGCGTACAGCCCACTACATCACTGGGGCCAAGCTTCCTGCCACCCAGGACCTATATACTAGGCGGTGTCAGAGGAAGGCCCAAAACATTGTAAACAACTCAAGTCACCCAAGTCATAGACTGTTCTCTCTGCTACCGCACGGTATGCAGTACCGGAGCGCCAAGTCTAGGTCCAAAAGGCTCGTTAACAGCTTCTACCCACAAGCCATAAGACTGCTGAACAATTAATAAAATGGCCACCCGGACTATAAACATTGACCCCCCCTTGTTTTTACACTGCTGCTACTCGCTGTTTATTATCTATGCATAGTCACTTTACCCCTACCTACATGTACAAATTACCTCTACTAAACTGTACCCCGCCCATTGACTCAGTTCCGGTACCCCTGTATATAGCCTCAGTTCCGGTACCCCCTGTATATAGCCTCAGTTCCGGTACCCCCTGTATATAGCCTCAGTTCCGGTACCCCCTGTATATAGCCTCAGTTCCGGTACACCCTGTATATAGCCTCAGTTACGGTACCCCCTGTATATAGCCTCAGTTCCGGTACCCCCTGTATATAGCCTCAGTTCCGGTACCCCCTGTATATAGCCTCAGTTCCGGTACCCCCTGTATATAGCCTCAGTTCCGGTACCCCCTGTATATAGCCTCAGTTCCGGTACCCCCTGTATATAGCCTCAGTTCCGGTACCCCCTGTATATAGCCTCAGTACCTGTACCCCCTGTATATAGCCTCAGTACCTGTACCCCCTGTATATAGCCTCAGTTCCGGTACCCCCTGTATATAGCCTCGTTATTGTTATTTTATTGTGTTACTTTTTATTTTATTTTATTATTATTATTTTATTTTTTACTTTAATTGATTTAGTAAATATTTTCTTAACTCTATTTTCTTAAAACTGCATTGTTGGTTAAGGGCTTGTAAGTAAGCATTTCACTGTAAGGTCTACACCTGTTGTATTCAGCGCATGTGACAAATACAATTTGATTTTATTTAGGTAGACAAACTGTAATTAGGACAATTCATTAAGAATATATAATGATTTTCTCATTGTGGTCTATTTCTGATTCCTACTCAGGTCTTTTGGTAAAGGTTGACATTGGTTGCCTGCTTCAACTGAAACCCATGCAGTGTATTTGTGTTTGTGACATGGTTACATATCAAACTGGTTATTTCCACCCAAAGCAACACAGGGTGAGAGTGAGTTCAATCTCCCTGAAGTATTGTGTTCTGCCTAACGGGCTCTGTCTGTTCTGTCTGCATATAGAATGCCACTGCAACACTTTCAGACGAATTTTACAGCTACACACACTCGGTCCTCTCTCTTTCTCTCCTGTTCTCTTTCTCTCTCCTTTTCTCCTTCTCTCTCTCTCTCTCTCTCTCCTCTCCGTATCGCTCTCTCTCTCTCTTCATGCCATTCAATAGCATCGTCAACGGAGGATAAAACCCACCCAACCTTGAAAAGAGCTAAACAAAACAACAGTCCCTCCCCTCTCTCCTCCTTTCCCTCCCTCTCTTCCATTCCTCCACACACCGCCACACGCACCGCCACACACACTGCCACACACACCGCCACACACACTGCCACACACACTGCCACACACACACTGCCACACGCACCGCCACACACACCGCCACACACACCGCCACACACACTGCCACACACACCGCCACACACACTGCCACACATACCGCCACACACACACTGCCACACGCACCGCCACACACACCGCCACACACACTGCCACACACACCGCCACACACACCGCCACACGCACCGCCACACGCACAGCCACACACACCGCCACACACACTGCCACACACACTGCCACACACACCGCCACACACACTGCCACACACACTGCCACACACTGCCACACACACTGCCACACACACCGCCACACACACTGCCACACACACCGCCACACACACTGCCACACACACCGCCACACACACCGCCACACACACTGCCACACACACCGCCACACACTGCCACACACACTGCCACACACACCGCCACACACACTGCCACACACACTGCCACACACACCGCCACACACACTGCCACACACACTGCCACACACACCGCCACACACACTGCCACACACACCGCCACACACACCGCCACACACACTGCCACACACACCGCCACACACTGCCACACACACTACCACACACACCGCCACACACATGCAGGCACTTGGACCAATACCAATTAAAGACACAAAGGACACAGTGACAGTCCCTGGTTTATTTGCCGGTTGTTTTGCAGGGGTTATCTAAGTGTGTGTGTGTGTGTATGTGTGTGTGTGTGTCTCTCTCTCTCTGTCGCTCTGTGTAAGTGAGGGAGACAATCTTCAGCAGTTCACCCTGGCAGTCAGACAGACAAACAGAGAAACAGACAAACAGACATTCAGTCAGACAGACAAACAGACAAATAGGCAGACTGACAGACAAACAGACACAGACAGACAGTCAAACAGAGACAAACAAACAGACAGTCATAGTCAGACAGACAGACATACAGGTAGACAGACATACAGACAGACAGACAGACAGACAGACAGACAGACAGAGAGACAAACAAACAGACAGACAGACAGACAGACAGACAGACAGACAGACAGACAGACAGACAGACAGACAGACAGACAGACAGACAGACAGACAGACAGACAGTCAAACAGACAGACAGTCAGTCAGTCAGTCAGTCAAACAGTCAAACAGACAGACAAACAGACAGACAGACAGTCAAACAGACAGATAGAGACAAACAGACAGTCAGGCAGACAGACAGACAGACAGACAGACAGACAGACAGACAGACAGACAGACAGACAGACAGACAGTCAGTCAGTTAAACAGACATACAGTCAAACAGACAGACAGACATGCTCCAGATAAACCACTAGCTCTTCCTCCCATGCTGTTCTCCCTCACAATAGAGCCTGGGATTCATTTGCATGACACAATTGGCTCTCCATGCTGATGTGTTGTGACTAGACAAGTGTAGCATTATGGGGGAACAAGTTACCATGGAGAAGGTTAATATAGACAATAAGGGAGCCAGATAATGGGAATTGGGTTCCTGTTTTTCCAACCTCTTATCGTGCAGGCTGGCGAGAGAAATCAGGTCTACTCTGCATAAAGGGATACCGCGTTAAAGGGCCAGTGTGACGTGACGCCCAGGGCTGAGCTGTCATGTTCATACATACACATGTTGATTCAGATACATATTCATGCAGGTATGACAGAATGTTACAATTAGGTTGAATAAAACATAAAAAATAAAACAAACAATTTTCACCAAGTTTCACTACTCAAAAGGCACCTAATTGGTGGAATGACCCAACTATTGTATAGGATTTGAGTTCTGTGTGTATCAAACCAACCCGACACTGCATCAAATGTGCTGTCTTCCTGAGATTAGAATGAGTTAATTTCTTGAATCGATTTGATACAGTTGCAACAAAGTTTGCCACAGTATAGGCAATCAAACCACTGCTAGGAGCAGCAACAATGAGGACAGGATTTGTTTTTTTGTATTATTTATTATACCAGCACCAATGATCACGTCCCCACTATAAAGCCACTGTGAATACTGCACACTCATTAGTGCCCACTGTACAGTCGTGGTCAAAAGTTTTGAGAATGACACAAGTATTGGTCTTCACGAAGTTCGCTGCTTCAGTGTTATGAGATATTTCTGTCAGATGTTACTATGGTATACTGAAGTATAATTACAAGCATTCCATAAGTGTCAAAGGCTTTTATTGACAATTACATTAAGTTTATGCAAAGAGTAAATATTTGCAGTGTTGACCCTTCTTTTTCAAGACCTCTGCAATCCGCCCTGGCATGCTGTCAATTAACTTCTGGGCCACATCCTGACTGATGGCAGCCCATTCTTGCATAATCAATGCTTGGAGTTTGTCAGAATTTGTGGGTTTTTGTTTGTCCACCTGCCTCTTGAGGATCGACCACAAGTTCTCAATGGGATTAAGGTCTGGGGAATTTCCTGCCCATGGACCCAAAATTTCGATGTTTTGTTCCCCGAGCCACTTAGTTATCACTTTTGCCTTATGGCAAGGTGCTCCATCATGCTGGAAAAGGCATTGTTCGTCACCAAACTGTTCTTGGATGGTTGGGAGAAGTTGCTCTCGGAGGATGTGTTGGTACCATTCTTTATTCATGGCTGTGTTCTTAGGAAAAATTGTGAGTGAGCCCACTCCCTTGGCTGAGAAGCAACCCCACACATGAATGGTCTCAGGATGCTTTACTGTTGGCATGACACAGGACTGATGGTAGCGCTCACCTTGTCTTCTCCGGACATGGTGTTTTCCAGATGCCCCAAACAATTGGAAAGTGGATTCATCAGAGAAAATGACTTTACCCCAGTCCTCAGCAGTCCAATCCCTGTACCTTTTGCAGAATATCAGTCTGTCCCTGATGTTTTTCCTGGAGAGAAGTGGCTTCTTTGCTGCCCTTCTTGACACCAGGCCATCCTCCAAAAGTCTTCGCCTCACTGTGCGTGCAGATGCACTCACACCTGCCTGCTGCCATTCCTGAGCAAGTTCTGCACTGGTGGTGCCCCGATCCCACAGCCGAATCAACTTTAGGAGACGGTTCTGGCGCTTGCTGGACTTTCTTGGGCACCCTGACGCCTTCTTCACAACAATTGAACTTCTCTCCTTGAAGTTCTTGATGATCCGATAAATGGTTGATTTAAGTTCAATCTTACTAGCAGCAATATCCTTGCCTGTGAAGCCCTTTTTGTGCAAAGCAATGATGACGGCATGTGTTTCCTTGCAGGTAACCATGGTTAACAGAGGAAGAACAATGATTTCAAGTACCACCCTCCTTTTAAAGCTTCCAGTCTGTTATTCTAACTCAATCAGCATGACAGAGTGTTCTCCAGCCTTGTCCTCGTCAACACTCTCACCTGTGTTAACGAGAGAATCACTGACGTGATGGCAGCTGGTCCTTTTGTGGCAGGGCTGAAATGCAGTGGAAATGTTTTTTTTGGGATTAAGTGCATTTTCATGGTAAAGAGGGACTTTGCAATTAATTGCAATTCATCTGATCACTCTTCATGACATTCTGGAGTATGTGCATATTGCCATCATCAAAACTGAGGCAGCAGACTTTGTGTAAATTAGTATTTGTGTCATTCTCAAAACTTTTGACCACAACTGTATACCCTCTAAATGAGGAGTGCCTACACAATAACCACTATAAATAGTGCCACTCAATAACCACTATAAATAGCGCCAACTCAATCTAAATATGTAGTACCCAGTGTATATGTTTTTTGAGTAGAGCCCACTCGATACAGTGGCCTGTATGATAGTTCCCACACATTACCCTCCATATGAGGCAGTTCCAATCTGTAGCCTCTGTGTGAGTACTGAGTATTGCCTAGTGTGCGTTGTGCCCACTCTCTCTCTGTGATTAGCAGAGTGCCTGCTCCGTAGCCTCCATAGTCTGAGGCAGTGTCCATACTCAATGTATGCCTCGTAGGGCCAGGGTGTCCCCCCCCCCCCCCCCCCTCACTCTCTGAGCCGCCCAGCATGTAAAAGGCCCAATTACCATCCCTCACACAGGCCCTAACTAGACCACAATGGGTAAGTCATTTTTCATTTAATATTTAGGGGCGGCTGCCGAGACTGGGGCTTGCAGGGGTTGTGGAGGGTGGTGATGGTGGGGTTGTGGAGGGGAACTCCACGGTCCTGGAAGAGCCTCCCACAGTGGCTCCAGATGGGACTAGCTGGCAGAAAGGTTGTTATGAGGGGACGATTGAGTGCCTTACGTTCTGAATTAAGTTTGAACCCTGGGGTGCCTGGGCTTTGTGGAGAGGGAGTGAGGGGGTTGAGAGAGAGAGAGGGAGAGAGAAAGAGAGAGAGCTCTAAATCACTGTGCTGGGCTTTGGTCCCCTGTCAAGTGCCTCCCATCATCATGACATTTAAACCATTCATTAATTACCCAGCTATGTGATGAGTTTTCTCTGCACCCCTCCCTCCCTCCCTCCCTCCCTCCCTGGGAAATAAATAAATAATAGACTGGGGCATGTCATCTCATCTCATCCCCCCGTCTTTGATCATTTGACTGAGCGGTCATTACATCCTTTATGGCATGTTACAGAATTGTGGCATTATGCTGGAATTCTCCTGGAATAACAGGGCTATCATAAATGCAAATTAAGTCTTTGCCTCCCGCTCTCCATACCCCCTCCCTCTAACTAGTTAGGTGTAGGAAGGAATATTTCCCTCCCTGAGCAGCTCCAGTTAGGTGTAGGAAGTTGTATTTCCCTCCCTGAGCAGCTCCAGTTAGGTGTAGGAAGTTATATTTCCCTCCCTGAGCAGCTCCAGTTAGGTGTAGGAAGTTATATTTCCCTCCCTGAGCAGCTCCAGTTAGGTGTAGGAAGTTATATTTCCCTCCCTGAGCAGCTCCAGTTAGGTGTAGGAAGTTGTATTTCCCTCCCTGAGCAGCTCCAGTTAGGTGTAGGAAGTTATATTTCCCTCCCTGAGCAGCTCCAGTTAGGTGTAGGAAGTTATATTTCCCTCCCTGAGCAGCTCCAGTTAGGTGTAGGAAGTTATATTTCCCTCCCTGAGCAGCTCCAGTTAGGTGTAGGAAGTTATATTTCCCTCCCTGAGCAGCTCCAGTTAGGTGTAGGAAGTTATATTTCCCTCCCTGAGCAGCTCCAGTTAGGTGTAGGAAGTTATATTTCCCTCCCTGAGCAGCTCCAGTTAGGTGTAGGTGAACTGTTGAATACAGTCTCTTTACACTCTCTACTTTTGCTTTCCTTTGTGTCGCTGTTGTGATTTTGTGTCTAGCAATCTGTATTTGCAGTGTGTATGTGTTTGTTTGTACAACTTTACCTGCGTGGGTGTGTCTCGCAGAGAGTTGGAAGTCATTGCTTTGTGTGTGTGTGCTCATACGCACAAACACACACACACACACACACACACACACACACACACACACACACACACACACACACACACACACACACACACACACACACACACACACACATACACACACACACATATACACACACACAGCTCAAGGAATTGATGACTAAAAATTGAAGGGGATAGATTTCCTCCCGGGGATGACACCCCATTTGTTTTCATTTTGCAGATGGTCGTCATCCCCCAGATTACACGCTCTCTCTCCCCCCTCGGGGCAGACGTCTCATCCCCCTCTCCCCCCACCCTAATGCTCCTCCTATTATTCCTTAATGGATCGGGGACAAAAACAATGACCTACTAAAGAGCGGACAGAGAATTCACCTGTGATTTATCTATTTACCCCCTCTCATACCCTCTTCCATCGTACAGGCAGCCAGACAAAGCCACTGCTTTCTCTGTTATTTCTGAGTTCCACTGCAGATGATATGCTGTAGGAGGAATGAGCTTGAGTCCTACTTTTGATGTTGGACAAATCTGGGTCAAATGCAAATGTTTATATATTTAATTTATTATTTTAAAAACATATCAGGTAAAGTGGATGTCATATGTTACATGGCATTTGAATATTGTAGGGTTCAGAGTAGGATGGCAAAATTCAGGGAACTTTTCAGAGTCAAGTTTCAAAGTAAAAGATGTGGACTTTTGGGGTTTGGTTTTTAAAGAGTTGTCAAGACGTTGATGTTCAATTTATAGATCTTACTTTAATAGCAGGGGGTTAAGGGGCGCTAATAACTGTTTGTCATTTTGTGTCCCCCTCAAAGCTCACCTCAATAGAGATTTGTCAAATCAACAAATCCTCCCTCTTCATTACCGAGCTAACATCCTCTATTCACTGTCTAACCTACAGCGTGCTCCTGGTTCCTGGCTGTTTCCCATGTCCTCTTGGAAAGGCACTAGGTTATGATTAGGGCAGGTCAACACCGTAGTGACACCTTTAAGGTCAGTCCTTTGTGATGCATTCGAGAATGGACTGAAGCGATGTCAAGTGCCCTGCATTCACTTTCACAGAAAAAAATCAAAATAGCTGGAATTCCCAGAAAAAGCCATTTAGACTGGATAACAATGACAGAGCAGGAATAGTCCCCCTACGTCCTTTAAATCATGTTTTCATGTCTATTAGGGATAAGATTTGAAGACTCTTAAAATTGGAGCCAATTTAATTAAAAAGGCTAGAAAGTGGAAGAGGGGGGAACGGGTTGTGATATGAAAGTGCTAGCAAATGGATTCCTCAAAACTCACTCTAGGGAAAGCCCAGCGGTCACTTGGCAAACCAGTAACTAAAGCTAAAACAGTTCTGGCCCCAACATCATGCTCCAATGTATTATTTATCCCTGGGCCTTTTATTAATTATTTTCTAATGCTTGTATTGTTCCACCTAGTGTGGCATTACAGATGTAGTATCTTAATTTGATCCAGTTTGCTACCGCAGGAAAATAATCATGCAGCAACAGGAAATGTGAATTATTATGTGTATTATAATGAATGGACATTTTTGTAGGGGTTGATACATTTCTCGTTAGAGCAAATCAAGTCTGAAATTTCAAAGTGGAAATTACAAACAACAAAATAATTCTCAGCAAGATCCTATATCTGTAGGATAAATTGCCTGCTTAAAGATTGATAAGACCCGGGTGCCTGTACATGCATACTTCTGGGGTTTGTGTCTGGCTGAGTGTGTGTGAGTTTGAGTGCTTGCGTGTGTGTGTGTGAGTTTAAGCATCTCTGTGAGTGTGTGTTTGTGTGTGTGTAAGAGTTTGAGTGATTGTCTGGCGGTGGCGAGTGGTGTGGATCCGGTCTGTTTGATGACAGGGCTCTCCTATCGATTTTCTGGCCGGTGCAAGTGTCTATATATATATATATATATATATATATATATATATATATATATATAGAGATAGAGCGAGAGAGAGAGAGAGAGAGAGAGAGAGAGAGAGAGAGAGAGAGAGAGCTGAAACAGTGAGTGGGGGAAAACGGTACTCCTTTTGTAATTTTGCTCAGGGGATAAGGGACAAGGTATAGGGGTGGGAGGATGTGGCCAGCTGGGCTAACCCTAGAGAATGGGAGGCAGGGAGAGGAGGTAAAAAAGACCAATAGAAAGATGAGATGATTTTCAAGATCCCATGAAGAAGAAGCAGCCATCCCTAGACTCCCCAGGAAACCAAATACCTAAACCCCTGTCCCAGACCTGGACAAACACCTAAACCCCTGTCCCAGACCTGGACAAACACCTAAACCCCTGTCCCTGTCCCAGACCTGGACAAACACCCAAACCCCTGTCCCAGACCTGGATAAACACCTAAACCCCTGTTCCAGACCTGGACAAACACCTAAACCCCTGTCCCAGACCTGCACAGAGACCTGTACATTTCATGCATTTTACACTGAACAAAAATATAAACGCAATATGCAACAATTTCAAAGATTTTACTGAGTTGCAGTTCAGCCTCCCGAGTGGCGCAGTGGTCTAAGGCAAACAGCAGTGCTAGCTGTGCCACTAGAGATCCTGGTTCGAATCCAGGCTCTGTTGTAGCCGGCCGCGACCGGGAGACCCATGGGGCGGTGCACAATTGGCCCAGCGTCGTCCAGGGTAGGGGAGGGAATGGCCGGCAGGGATGTAGCTCAGTTGGTAGAGCATGGCGTTTGCAACAGCAGGGTTGTGGGTTCGATTCCCATGGGGGGCCAGTATGAAAAAATTCCCATGGGGGGCCAGTATGAAAAAAAATATATAATAATAATGTATGCACTAACTGTAAGTCGCTCTGGATAAGAGCGTCTGCTAAATGACTAAAATGTAAATATAAGGAAATCAGTTAATTGAATCTATGGATTTCACATGACTGGCAATACAGATATGCATCTGTTGGTCACAGATACCTTTTTTAAAAAGGTAGGGGCGTGGATCAGAAAACCAGTCAGTATTTGCTGTGACCACTACTTGCCTCTTGCAGCGCGACACATCTTGTTCGCATAAAGTTGATCACGCTGTTGATTGTGGCCTGTGGAATGTTACCCCACTCATCTTCAATGGCTGTGCGAAGTTGCTGGATATTGGTAGGAACTGGAACATGCTGTCATGCAAGTCAATCCAGAGCATCCCAAACGTGCTCAATGGGTGACATGTCTGGTAGTATGCAGGCCATGGAAGAACTGGGACATTTTCAGCTTCCAGAAATTGTGTACAGATCCTTGCGACACAGGGCTGTGCATTAACATAATGAAACATGAGGTGATGGCGGCGGATGAATGGCACGACAATGGGCCTCAGGATCTCATCACGGTATCTTTGCGCATTCAAATTACCATTGATAAAATGCAATTGTGTTCGTTGTCCGTAGCTTATGCCTGCCCACACCATAACCCCACCACCACCATGGGGCACTCTGTTCACAACGTTGACATCAGCAAACCGCTCACCCACATGAAGCCATACACATGGTCTGCAGTTGAGAGGCCGGTTGGACGTACCGCCAAATTCTCTAAAACAACATTGGAGGCAGCTTATGGTAGAGAAATTAACATTAAATTCTCTGGCAACAGCTCTGGTGGACATTCCTGCAGTCAGCATGCCAATTGCACGCTCCCTCAAAATTTGAGACATCTGTGGCATTGTGTTGTGTGACAAAACTGCACATTTTACAGTGGCCTTTTATTGTCCCCAGCACAAGGTGCACCTGTGTAATGATCATGCTGTTTAAATTAATCAGCTTCTTGATATGCCACACCTGTCAGGTGGATGGATTATCTTGACAAAGGAGAAATGCTCACTAAGATATAAACACATTTGTTCAAACATTTGAGAGAAATAAGGTTTTGTGCGAATGGAACATTTCTGGGATCTTTTATTTCTGCTCATGAAACATGGAACCAACACTTTACATGTTGTGTTTATATTTTTGTTCAGTGTATATACTCAGGAAACTAAACCCCTGTCCCAGACCTGGACAAACACCTAAACCTCTGTCCCAGATCTGGACAGAGACCTGGATATGTCATGTCTGTCATATACCCAGGAAACCAAACACCTAAACCTCTGTCCCAGATCTGGACAGAGACCTGGACATGTCATGTATTTTATATACTCTGCTGGATCTGTTTATGACTGGCCTTTGGTTTCGTCTCATGGACTTGTTTGCCCGTGATTGACTCGTACTCGTAGCTGTCCAATAAAGTATTTGTATTCTGATTAATTTCAGAGGCCCAGTCCCAGTTGTGCTATTTGCATACTCTGTCCGTCTTTCCCTCTCTCCCGGAAGGTTGTCCCCCCAGCCACTACCTCCCACCCCCCAGCCCTTACTCCCCCCCCCCAGCCCTTACCCCCCACTCCCCCCACCACCAGCCCCTACCCCGCAACCCCCCCCAGCCCCGTAATGGAGAACTCCAATTGGGATCATGTGCTCGTTTTCACCTGTTTTTATGTGCGTGTTGTAAACCTTTAACAGGCTAATGCATTAATAATATCCTCTTTTATAAATTCCCCTCACAAACAGCCTAAGTAGCCTTCCACTTCCTCTTCCTTCCCGCGACATCATTTCCTAAAGTAATTGCGACTCTCACTCTATCACTCTCTCGTCTTCGCCTTTCGTCTCTTACAGCATTTCCATACACTTGAAAAACTACCCCCCAACTCCCACCTACACCCCCAACCCCCCCCCCCCCCATCCCTCTCCCTATGGTAGTTAAGGCCAGCCGTTTTAAGGCTGCCTGCCTTATCTCAAATTCATCAGGGTTGAATTGGTCCTGTGTCATTGTGAGGCAGCCATAACCCTTTGTTGGCGCCTCTTATTGTGGCGTGGAGATAAAATGTCAAAAAGCAGGCAAACGTCCCCCATCCACTGAGACTGTCCTCCAGGGTCATTGTGTGTGTGTGCTTGTGTGTATGTGTGTGTGCTTGTGTGTGTGTGTATGTGTGTGTGAGAAGGGGGCGGGCTAACGTCACATCACACAGCTCTCTCAAGTGCACAATACAGGAATGTGGTTTGCAGAGAAACACTCAGAGGAGAATTGTGGCCATCATGGCACCGCAGGATAAAAAGCATCATTTCAGAGGCTTTCATTGCCCGTTTAACTATCCCCAGTCCCCTCTCCCTAATGCTGCCTGTAAATTACCATCACACACATACACACACACACACGCACACACACACACACACACACACACACACACACACACACACACACACACACACACACACACACAGCTTCCACGTGATGAGACAGTGACGGTTGTTGTAGCTGCAGGAGCCCCTGTGTGGACCATCAGCCCCTGGGCTCGGTTGGTGCTGTTCGTTTTACACACCCCATCCACGTCCCCCTGGCAAATTTCCCCAGATTAGATTTGTAAATCAAAAACCAGTATATAACATGCATGAATTAATCTGTTTTATATTCTTTGGTTACATTTTTCGTGGAACACATTTGGAAGATTTAGAACGTATTTGCGCCTGCTGCTCTCAGCCATTATATGCTTCAGTTCATACATCTATTTGTGAGCCTATAAAACAGGCATTGACTACCCATGTAAATTGTGTTCCCCACAATAAATTATATGCATACTTGCAAAAATACATAACTGCTGTCGGTCTCTCTCTGTGTCGCTGGAATACTAATAACAACGCGGCTGGAGTCCGCTGATGCTGCTTCCATTATCTTTCCATTTAGCTGTAATTTTGGGGGAAGTTGTTTTTTTGCAGATAGAATTTATATTCTCTCCTCCCTCTGGTCTTGCTCTCTCTCTCTCTCTCTCTCTCTCTCTCTCTCTCTCTCTCTCTCTCTCTCTCTCTCTCGTCCTCTCTCTCTCTCTCTTTCCCTCTCCTTCTATTTCTGAGGAGTGAGAGGTAGTCTCTGGTTGGAAACGTCAGTGACCTGCAAAGACCAACAGTTCACTGGCTGATTCTCTCCAGCGGCAGTAGTCTAGCTCTGTGGCTACAGGCTGTTATCTGGACAGATAAAATACTTTGATTCAGACATATGTTTGTGAACACACAGTAGGCTATATGTGGCATTTGTGAACATATATGCAGTGTTTAGGATTAAAGAGGAATCTGGTGTGTTAAAACCTCTGGAGATGTGGAGATGTTCATTTGTATTTATAAAAAATAATCTTAGCTTATCTCATTTGACCTAAGAGGACATCATACAGTATCTAATCTATATTGAATGACCCCAAGCTTTTTCCCCCTAGTGCATCTAGTGTAAAACTCCTAAAGATTGATGACTGCTGAATCAGAACCAATGATTCCTCTCATAGATCCTTTCATTCACTTCACATGTGGATTAATTCAGGAGTTACTGCATAATTGAATAATTGGTCGTACCTTCCATATTGAATTTAGTTGTTGTAGTCATTTGGCTGGGTCCTTGTATATGAAGAAGTTTACTGATGTTACGTCCTCAAGTGCACAATACAGGATGGATGTGCACAATAATGGTGTTGATGGATTTGTGATGGCAGGTGTACTTGGTGGAGATGATCTGTTCTCTGTTAGGAAGATGAGGGGATCTGTTCTCTGTTAGGGAGATGGTGGGGATCTGTTCTCTGTTAGGGAGATGGGGGGTTATGGGGGTAGTGGAAACAGACAGGGGCAAAGGGTCACACTTTTCAAACATACACACACAGGCACACACGTACGAACACACACACACACGTATGTACGGGATACGCATGATATACATCGTCCAATGAAATGTTTACTTGCAGGTTCCTTCTCGACAATGCAACAACAATAAGAAAAAGTAAAAAATAAGAATACGAACATAAAGTAAATAGCAGTTGATAGAATAAACAATTGAGCATAAGTATAATACAGGAAGGCACAATTTATAGTCCAATATTTTTGGGGAAGGGAGGGATGGGGCGCAAATGTATATATATTGAGCAGTATAATAAGAGTCTGGTAGGAGCAGTTGTGATGTGTGATAATGTGCGGAGGATCAGAGCAGGTGGTCAGTCCAGTTCAGGTGTCCAGCAGTCTGATGGCAAGTAGATAGAAACAGTCTGTGAGCCTGTTGGTATCAGACCTCATGCTCCGATACCGTCTGCCCAACGATAAGGGAGAGAACAGCTTTTGGCTGGGGTGTGTGGGGTCCTTGATGATGCTGTATGGCTTCTTCAGGCACCGTTTCGAGTAGATGTACTGGATGGGTGGAAGCACAGTCCCAGTGATGTACTCAACTAACTGGGATAGGCTTTAAACAAACATCTCAAAAACAACTTTCTAACGCTGAATTCAAACATGCAACCTTTGGCACCAGAGTCAATGTTACAAACGTAAAATGTCAAAGTGTTTAAGGTTAAGTTTCGGCATTAACTCAAAACCTACTTTAAGATAACAGTGCTCACTGTTGCCCCTAGTGGCTGGTTTCCACGTCATCTCCCAACGTCCTCAGACATGGATGGACTTTGAATACAGCCGGGTGACCTGGCTGGATGTACTGGGCCATCTTCACCACCCGCTGGAGGGCCTTGCGGTCGTGGACGGAGCAATTCCCGTACCAGGCCGTAATGCAACCGGTCAGGACGCTCTCAATTGTGCAGCGGTAGTATTTGGAGAGGACCTGGGGTGGCATACACGCACACACACATACACATCTGACACCACACCTGCAAATTTCCCCCCATATTTTCACAATATCCTAAATAAACAGGCAGCGAGCACACATTCTCCTCTCTCTCTCTCTCCTCTCCCCGGCATAAAATATTAATTTGTGTGTGGCCGGGGTTGCGGGGAACGGGGTCGAGCCTGTGTGGGCGCCCCTCTCTAGGTAAACAGTGGGGAGATTGCTATTGGCTCTCTGTTTGGTACACCCAGGCAGGCTAGAGAGCATGACACATTCCTCTCCTAATTACCAGAGCTGTTCTGTGTGCTTTTATCTTCAACAGTGGAGGAACCAACCCCATGCTCTCTCTCTCTCTCTCTCTCTCTCTCTCTCTCTCTCTCTCTCTCTCTCTCTCTCTCTCTCTCTCTCTCTCTCTCTCTCTCTCTCTCTCTCTCTCTCTCTCTCTCTCTCCACCCTCCTCTTCCACTCAGGATTAGGGCCTCCCCTATCTTCTGCCGCCTTCGTCGCCTCCATCCTACAGGCTTATCATGTGGGTGAGTTGTAAAGCAGGTAGCAGGTAAACTAGCTACCAGTCTGGAAGGAAGAGATGGTGGGGGTCTGTCTGGATTTTGGTGGTGGTGGTGATGGTAGTGGTGGTGGTGGTGGGGGTGAAGGTGATGAAGGTGGAGGTGGTGGTGGTGGAGAAGGTGGTGGTGGAGAAGGTAGTGGTGGAGA
>NW_028159270.1:0-7500 GCF_964263955.1 Coregonus lavaretus | reverse complement strand
CTAATATTTCTTCTAATCACCCAAAAACCTCCATGCAAGTCTAGTGCCCTTCTCATGCTTTTACCCCAAGTGTGGCCTACAGAACAAAACACCCTAACAGAAAGCTCTGCCTGCCTTATGTTCGTGTTGTGCACTTACACACTCCCCTTGGGCCTCTCTTTGGCACCACTTCTCTTATTCATGCCTGTGGGAGCGGGAACACATGGATTCATCT
The DNA here is from genome assembly GCF_964263955.1 of Coregonus lavaretus. Classification (NCBI taxonomy): domain Eukaryota; kingdom Metazoa; phylum Chordata; class Actinopteri; order Salmoniformes; family Salmonidae; genus Coregonus; species Coregonus lavaretus. Next base: position 7,286 of record NW_028159270.1, on the reverse strand, counting down.
GTAAACCCTGGGCCCAGAGAGTGTCCATATCCCCTCTCCCCCCTGCCTGGACCACAGACATGGGCTTTATTGACTGGTTTTTATTCCTCCTCCACGAGAAGTCTCAGAGTAGCAGAGCACAACCCACTCAGAGTGGCTCCCCCATTAGAAGCACATCATCTGCCATGATTAGATACTTATTTTTTTATCTGAGCCCTCTCTTGCACGCTCTCTCTCTCGCTTCCCTATATCTATCTCTCCTCCATGCCTTTCAGTGGGGCTGTTGAGAATAGAAAAGCCTCAGCTCCAGTACGCTCTCACTGCTTTTGCCTTTTGTACAGCCACTCCCTGGCCAGCTGCCTATTCACACATCTCTCCTGTCCTGTCCTCTCCTCTGACTGGTCCCCACTGAATGGGGACTAATTGGCAGAGGACAGGACACACATTTTCTTGTCTCTCATTAGCCACCTGCTGATTTCGTGATATTTTCTCTACTGAACACTGAACACTGACAGCCAATGGTGTTTGCTCATCTCCATCATGACACCTGTCGAGTTGAGCCTTGTAAACTTTTCACCTGTTTGTACCACTTTTGTCATCTCCTCAGTGGACACACTTGTATCATGCATTACCATGAAAGCATAAAGTGAAAATGAAATGAAACATTGCCCCTAATAGAAATGAAACGATGAAATTATGAAAATAATGTGTTAATGTATACACTACCGGTCAAAAGTTTTAGAACACCTACTAATTCATCAAGACAAAGGGTGGCTATTTGAAGAATCTCAAATATAACATATATTTTGATTTGTTTAACACTTTTTTGGTTACTACATGATTTCATATTTGTTATTTCATAGTTTTGATGTCTTCACTATTAATGTAGAAAATAGTAAAAATAAATAAAAACCCTTGAATGAGTAGGTGTTCCAAAACTTTTGACTGGTGGTGTATACTCGGCCACAACTATGTAAACACATTGTATTGCGATGATAACTGCCTGTTAGACAGTATGTATTGCGATGATAACTGCCTGTTAGACAGTATGTATTGCGATGATAACTGCCTGTTAGACAGTATGTATTGCGATGATAACTGCCTGTTAGACAGTATGTATTGCGATGATAACTGCCTGTTAGACAGTATGTATTGCGATGATAACTGCCTGTTAGACAGTATGTATTGCGATGATAACTGCCTGTTTGTCATGAGCCTCTCACTCCACCGGGTTACCACCTTAATCTTCTTCCACTCTGCTCACCACTCTCTCTACTCAGCCTAACTAGCTCCACCTGTCCCTGCTCTGCTCTGCTCTAATTACTCTGCCAGCTGCGCTGCATTACCCACTACCTCTCCCAGTATTTAAGGCCCTGTCTTTCAGTTCTCCGGTGTCAGATCGTCTGCAAAGCTCACACCCGGAACCTGTTTGCTCGCGCTTCTGGCTCACCCTGGTTTTGTGACCCCGGACCTGCCTGATTTTTGGATACTCTTCTGCCCCAGGAGATCCAGACCTGCTTCTGCCATAACGACTCCTGACTACTCTTCAATCCCGGTAACTCTGACCAGCCTTCTGCCTTGCTACTACGTATTTGGATTTCCCTTGAACTGTACTGCTGCCTTGTTTCATTCCGCCCTGTTGTGTCTGTGTCTCCCCCCCCCAGGACTTCTGGACCACCCACCACCGGCTTCATAGGACGCATCGCTGCCACTGGGGGGGGCACAGACCCAGCACATTGGACGGGATCCCTGTTACCCCTGGAGCCTTCATTCACTCCCTACTTCCCTTTTCCCTTAAGTTTTAATAAACTTTCTGGTGTGACGCAATTGTGGTCCTCTGGTCGTCTGTCTGAACCGTGACAGTACGATCTGACCATTATGGACTCAGCGCACACTTTCCCCGACATGGAGACCGATGAGCATGAGCAGCAGTTCCAGCAGCAGCAACAACAACTCGCCATGATCATTCAACTCCTCACCAACCTTACCCCAGCCAGTCTGCCCACCAGCCCTGCCCCCGAGTTACCTGCCCCGGTCATTGCAGCCGCTGCTCCGGAACCCAAGATTGGAAACCCCGAGCGGTTCAACGGCGACTCAACCCAGGTCCGGCCATTCCTGACTAGCTGCCGACTTCAGTTCTCCTTGCAGCCAAGGACCTTCGCCACGGAGGGGGCTAAAGTTGGGTATGCCATCACTCACCTGACGGGCCGAGCTCGACTCTGGGGAACAGCAGAGTTCGAACGTCAAACCCCCGCATGTGCAACCTTCGACCTGTTTGCTGAGGAGATGCTGAAGGTGTTTGACCTGGATTCACCAACCGCAGAGGCGTCTCGTGAACTGTTCAGTATTCGACAAGGCAGACGTACAGTCGCAGACCATTCCATCGACTTCCGAACCCTGGCTAGACGAAGTTCTTGGAACACACCATCGTTGGTGGACGCGTTCTTCCATAGTTTGGCTGACTATATCAAGGACGAGTTGGTCTCCCATGAACTGCCTTCCACTCTTGATGAAGCCATCGCACTGACTGTCAGGATCGACAGAAGGATACAGACCCGTCGTCGTGAGAGGGGGCGCCAAGGTCCACCTACTACCGGCATTCGGAGAGATCCGACTGGGCTCCTGTCATCTACTGCCACTCACCCAGGTCAGTTTGATCAGTCTGAGCCTATGGAGATTGGGCGAGCCTCTCTCACTCCTGCAGAGCGCCAGCGCCGCTTCACCTCAAACCTCTGCCTCTATTGTGGAGGTGATGGACATCGTGTGGTAACCTGCCCTTTAAAGGGCCGAAGCTCACCGGGCATAGGGGGAGTCCGGTTGAGTTCTATGACCATCCAGTCCTCCGACCGCAAACCCCTGCTGCAAGTTCACCTCCGCCTCTCTGACTCAACTCACACCCTGGCTGCTCTGGTGGATTCTGGCGCCGAAGCCAACATAATGGACATCAAGCTGGCACGCCAACTGGGACTGGAGAACCTCCGTTTGACACCTCCTATTCCTGCCCGGGCACTGGACGGACACTTACTCGGATCGGTCACTCATGTCACGGCCCCGGTCTCGATGGGTCTGTCCGGAAACCATCAAGAAACTATCCAGTTTCACCTGCTCCCCTCTCCAGGCCAACCCCTCATCCTGGGTTACCCATGGCTCCGCCGGCACAACCCTCAGCTCGACTGGGTGACCGGGGTGATCAGGGAGTGGGGAGAGGACTGCCACCGAACCTGCCTGCTTGCTGCCGCACTACCCCCTCGGCCAGTACCTACTAACTCCGCTCCTGACCTCTCCAATGTCCCAGAATGCTACCATGGTCTCAGAGAGGTGTTTAACAAAGCAAGAGCCACATCTCTGCCCCCTCACCGACCGTACGACTGTGCCATCGACCTCCTCCCTGGAACAGCCCCTCCAAAGGGTCGTCTTTATTCATTGTCTGCTCCTGAAAGAAAGTCCATGGAGGACTACATCAATGGCTCTCTGTCCGCAGGATTAATCCGTTCATCTTCATCTCCTGCTGGTGCTGGCTTCTTCTTTGTGGGGAAGAAGGACGGATCTCTTCGCCCCTGCATCGACTACAGGGGACTCAACGACATCACAGTGAAAAACCGTTACCCTCTGCCTCTGCTCACCTCTGCTTTTGAGTTGCTCCAGGGAGCCACTGTTTTTACCAAGTTGGATCTCAGAAACGCTTACCACCTAGTGCGGATCCGGGAGGGAGATGAATGGAAAACCGCATTCAATACACCAACAGGCCACTACGAGTATCTGGTTATGCCTTTTGGCCTCACCAATGCTCCTGCTGTGTTCCAGGCTCTAGTGAATGATGTACTGCGGGACATGTTAAACAAGTTTGTCTTCGTTTACCTGGATGACATCCTAATCTACTCCAGAAACCTGTCTGAACACACCCGCCATGTCCAGCAAGTCCTTCATCGTCTTCTGGAGAATTCCCTCTACGCCAAGGCAGAGAAATGTGAGTTTCACGTCAAGACAGTGGCCTTCCTGGGGTACATAGTGGCAGAGGGAAGTATCCAAATGGATCCTGCCAAAGTATCAGCAGTCACTTCATGGCCAGTTCCGGAGAACAGAAAGAAGCTGCAACAGTTTCTGGGGTTTGCTAACTTCTACAGAAAGTTTATCCGGAACTACAGTACCGTTGCTGCCCCTCTCACTGCTCTAACCAGCACCAAGCAACCCTTCACCTGGACCCCAGCAGCCGACAAAGCCTTCAGTACCCTCAAGGTGAGGTTCACCTCCGCTCCCATCCTCCAGATGCCTGATGTGGACCGGCAATTCATTGTGGAGGTGGACGCCTCGGATGTGGGAGTTGGTGCTGTGATTTCTCAGTGGGCTGCGGAGGATAGGAAGCTCCATCCCTGTGCCTTTTTCTCACGTCGGTTGTCCCCCTCTGAGTGCAATTACGACATAGGGAACCGTGAGCTGCTGGCTGTGAAGCTTGCCTTGGAGGAGTGGCGTCACTGGCTGGAGGGGTCCACCATTCCATTTCTCGTTTGGACCGATCATAAGAACTTGGAGTACATCCGCACGGCCAAACGGTTGAACTCCAGGCAGTCCCGCTGGGCCCTGTTCTTCACCAGGTTTAATTTCACTCTGTCATACCGGCCTGGATCACGCAACACCAAGCCAGACGCCCTCTCCCGTCAATTCCAGAAGGATGACACCCCCTCCAAGGACCCTGTGTCGATTCTGCCAAGTCCCTGCATCGTTGCAGCTCTGACCTGGGCTGTTGAGGAACAGGTGCTGGAGGCTCTCCGTAACCAGCCAGGTCCCAGCACTTGCCCAGCTGACCGCCTTTTTGTCCCCGAAGACCTGAGGTCCCAGGTCGTTCAGTGGGGACATGACTCCCGCCTAGCTTGTCACCCTGGCTCCACCCGCACTTACAACCTGCTCGCCCAGAGGTTCTGGTGGCCCTCTCTGAGAAGGGATGTACGGGAATTCGTCCAAGCCTGCCCCATCTGCAACCAACACAAGTCGTCCTGCCAGCCCCCAGCCGGATTGCTGCAGCCCCTGCCTGTGCCCAGACGTCCCTGGTCTCACATCGCCCTTGACTTTGTCACGGGGCTGCCCCCTTCAAGTGGCATGACCGTCATTCTCACCATTGTTGACCGTTTCAGCAAGATGGCACACTTCATTCCCCTCCCCAAGCTCCCAACCGCCAAGGAGACCGCCCAGGTGGTCCTGGAACACGTCTTCCGGATCCACGGACTGCCTAAGGATGTAGTTTCTGACCGTGGTCCACAATTCTCCTCCGCTTTTTGGAAGGAGTTCTGTCACCTGCTGGGAGCCACAGTCAGTCTGACTTCCGGATTCCATCCCCAATCCAATGGGCAGTCAGAGCGGGCTAATCAGGAGCTCGAGAAGGCACTGCGATGCATGACTTCACGCAACCCCCACTCCTGGTCGCAGCAATTGACATGGGTGGAGTACGCACACAATTCTCTGACCTGCTCTGCCATCGGTATGTCCCCTTTCCAATGTGTTTACGGATACCAGCCTCCTCTATTTGCCAGCCAGGAAGAGGAGGTTACTTGCCCATCTGCACTTGCTTTTGCCCGTCGATGTCGCCGCACCTGGTCACAAGCCCGAGCCACACTCCTCAGATCCGTTGCCAGCTACACTACCGGGGCCAACCGTCGGAGAATTCCTGCTCCCACCTACCATGTTGGTCAAAGGGTGTGGTTGTCATCGAAGAACCTGCCACTCAGGGTGGAGTCGCAGAAGCTGGCACCTCGGTTCATTGGCCCATTCCCTATCATAAGAGTGATTAGCCCAACTGCTGTCCGGCTCCAACTGCCTAATTCCCTGAGGGTGCACCCCACTTTCCATGTGTCTAAGATTAAGCCCATCCATGAGAGTCCGCTGGTCCCTGCTGCGCCTTGTCCTCCTCCTCCACGGCTCGTCGATGGTGGTCTGGTTTACACCGTCCGCCGCCTGCTTCGGTCCAGACGGAGGGGTAGGGGTCTCCAGTACCTCATTGACTGGGAGGGCTATGGACCTGAGGAAAGGACCTGGGTGCCAGCTAGTCGGATTGTGGATAGGACTCTCATCACCGCTTTCCACCAACGGCATCCTGATCAACCTGCAATCCGTAGGGGCCGCCCCAGAAGGGTCCCTAACCGTCCTGCCCGCTCGGCTTCCTGTCCTGTGCCTGATCCTGTCTCGGGACCTGTCCCATCTCCCGACCACGGCCCTCCGGCTTCCTCCGAGGATGAGGACGTTCACTCGGACCGTTCGGAGGAGTTCTAGCCCTCCTCCGGCTCCCCTCCTCCCGCCCGGCGTGGTGTTGCTCTTGGGACTTCTGGGGCCGTCCCTTGGGGGGGGGGGTTCTGTCATGAGCCTCTCACTCCACCGGGTTACCACCTTAATCTTCTTCCACTCTGCTCACCACTCTCTCTACTCAGCCTAACTAGCTCCACCTGTCCCTGCTCTGCTCTGCTCTAATTACTCTGCCAGCTGCGCTGCATTACCCACTACCTCTCCCAGTATTTAAGGCCCTGTCTTTCAGTTCTCCGGTGTCAGATCGTCTGCAAAGCTCACACCCGGAACCTGTTTGCTCGCGCTTCTGGCTCACCCTGGTTTTGTGACCCCGGACCTGCCTGATTTTTGGATACTCTTCTGCCCCAGGAGATCCAGACCTGCTTCTGCCATAACGACTCCTGACTACTCTTCAATCCCGGTAACTCTGACCAGCCTTCTGCCTTGCTACTACGTATTTGGATTTCCCTTGAACTGTACTGCTGCCTTGTTTCATTCCGCCCTGTTGTGTCTGTGTCTCCCCCCCCCAGGACTTCTGGACCACCCACCACCGGCTTCATAGGACGCATCGCTGCCACTGGGGGGGGCACAGACCCAGCACATTGGACGGGATCCCTGTTACCCCTGGAGCCTTCATTCACTCCCTACTTCCCTTTTCCCTTAAGTTTTAATAAACTTTCTGGTGTGACGCAATTGTGGTCCTCTGGTCGTCTGTCTGAACCGTGACACTGTTAGACAGTATTTATTGCGATGATAACTGCCTGTTAGACAGTATGTATTGCGATGATAACTGCCTGTTAGACAGTATGTATTGCGATGATAACTGCCTGTTAGACAGTATGTATTGCGATGATAACTGCCTGTTAGACAGTATGTATTGCGATGATAACTGCCTGTTAGACAGTATGTATTGCGATGATAACTGCCTGTTAGACAGTATTTATTGCGATGATAACTGCCTGTTAGACAGTATGTATTGCGATGATAACTGCCTGTTAGACAGTATGTATTGCGATGATAACTGCCTGTTAGACAGT
>NW_028159271.1:0-90221 GCF_964263955.1 Coregonus lavaretus | reverse complement strand
GTTGAGCTGCTCTCTTCTCTTCCTGTCTGTTGAGCTGCTCTCTCCTCTTCCTGTCTGTTGAGCTGCTATCTCCTTCCTCTTCCTGTCTGTTGAGCTGCTCTCTCCTCTTCCTGTCTGTTGAGCTGCTCTCTCTCTTCCTCTTCCTGTCTGTTGAGCTGCTCTCTCTCTCCTCTTCCTGTCTGTTGAGCTGCTCTCTCCTCTTCCTGTCTGTTGAGCTGCTCTCTCCTCTTCCTGTCTGTTGAGCTGCTCTCTCCTCTTCCTGTCTGTTGAGCTGCTTTTTCCTCTCCTCTTCCTGTCTGTTGAGCTGCTCTCTCTCTTCCTGTCTGTTGAGCTGCTCTCTCCTCTTCCTGTCTGTTGAGCTGCTCTCTCCTCTTCCTGTCTGTTGAGCTGCTCTCTCCTCTTCCTGTCTGTTGAGCTGCTCTCTCCTCTTCCTGTCTGTTGAGCTGCTCTCTCCTCTTCCTGTCTGTTGAGCTGCTCTCTCCTCTTCCTGTCTGTTGAGCTGCTCTCTCCTCTTCCTGTCTGTTGAGCTGCTCTCTTCTCTTCCTGTCTGTTGAGCTGCTCTCTTCTCTTCCTGTCTGTTGAGCTGCTCTCTCCTCTTCCTGTCTGTTGAGCTGCTCTCTCCTCTTCCTGTCTGTTGAGCTGCTCTCCTCTCCTCTTCCTGTCTGTTGAGCTGCTCTCTCCTCTTCCTGTCTGTTGAGCTGCTCTCTCCTCTTCCTGTCTGTTGAGCTGCTCTCTCCTCTTCCTGTCTGTTGAGCTGCTCTCTTCTCTTCCTGTCTGTTGAGCTGCTCTCTCCTCTTCCTGTCTGTTGAGCTGCTCTCTCCTCTTCCTGTCTGTTGAGCTGCTCTCTTCCTCTTCCTGTCTGTTGAGCTGCTCTCTCCTCTTCCTGTCTGTTGAGCTGCTCTCTCCTCTCCTCTTCCTGTCTGTTGAGCTGCTCTCTCCTCTCCTCTTCCTGTCTGTTGAGCTGCTCTCTTCTCTTCCTGTCTGTTGAGCTGCTCTCTCCTCTCCTCTTCCTGTCTGTTGAGCTGCTCTCTCCTCTTCCTGTCTGTTGAGCTGCTCTCTCCTCTTCCTGTCTGTTGAGCTGCTCTCTCCTCTTCCTGTCTGTTGAGCTGCTCTCTCCTCTTCCTGTCTGTTGAGCTGCTCTCTTCTCTTCTCTTCCTGTCTGTTGAGCTGCTCTCTTCTCTTCCTGTCTGTTGAGCTGCTCTCTCCTCTTCCTGTCTGTTGAGCTGCTCTCTCCTCTTCCTGTCTGTTGAGCTGCTCCTCCTCTCCTCTTCCTGTCTGTTGAGCTGCTCTCTCCTCTTCCTGTCTGTTGAGCTGCTCTCTTCTCTTCCTGTCTGTTGAGCTGCTCTCTCCTCTTCCTGTCTGTTGAGCTGCTCTCTCCTCTTCCTGTCTGTTGAGCTGCTATCTCCTCTCCTCTTCCTGTCTGTTGAGCTGCTCTCTCCTCTTCCTGTCTGTTGAGCTGCTCTCTTCTCTTCCTGTCTGTTGAGCTGCTCTCTCCTCTTCCTGTCTGTTGAGCTGCTCTCTCCTCTTCCTGTCTGTTGAGCTGCTCTCTTCTCTTCCTGTCTGTTGAGCTGCTCTCTTCTCTTCCTGTCTGTTGAGCTGCTCTCTCCTCTCCTCTTCCTGTCTGTTGAGCTGCTCTCTCCTCTTCCTGTCTGTTGAGCTGCTCTCTCCTCTTCCTGTCTGTTGAGCTGCTCTCTCCTCTTCCTGTCTGTTGAGCTGCTCTCTCCTCTTCCTGTCTGTTGAGCTGCTCTCTTCTCTTCTCTTCCTGTCTGTTGAGCTGCTCTCTTCTCTTCCTGTCTGTTGAGCTGCTCTCTCCTCTTCCTGTCTGTTGAGCTGCTCTCTCCTCTTCCTGTCTGTTGAGCTGCTCTCTTCTCTTCCTGTCTGTTGAGCTGCTCTCTCCTCTTCCTGTCTGTTGAGCTGCTCTCTCCTCTTCCTGTCTGTTGAGCTGCTATCTCCTCTCCTCTTCCTGTCTGTTGAGCTGCTCTCTCCTCTTCCTGTCTGTTGAGCTGCTCTCTTCTCTTCCTGTCTGTTGAGCTGCTCTCTCCTCTTCCTGTCTGTTGAGCTGCTCTCTTCTCTTCCTGTCTGTTGAGCTGCTCTCTCCTCTTCCTGTCTGTTGAGCTGCTCTCTCCTCTTCCTGTCTGTTGAGCTGCTCTCTTCCTCTTCCTGTCTGTTGAGCTGCTCTCTCCTCTTCCTGTCTGTTGAGCTGCTCTCTCCTCTCCTCTTCCTGTCTGTTGAGCTGCTCTCTCCTCTTCCTGTCTGTTGAGCTGCTCTCTTCTCTTCCTGTCTGTTGAGCTGCTCTCTCCTCTTCCTGTCTGTTGAGCTGCTCTCTCCTCTTCCTGTCTGTTGAGCTGCTATCTCCTCTCCTCTTCCTGTCTGTTGAGCTGCTCTCTCCTCTTCCTGTCTGTTGAGCTGCTCTCTTCTCTTCTCTTCCTGTCTGTTGAGCTGCTATCTCCTCTCCTCTTCCTGTCTGTTGAGCTGCTCTCTCCTCTTCCTGTCTGTTGAGCTGCTCTCTTCTCTTCCTGTCTGTTGAGCTGCTCTCTCCTCTTCCTGTCTGTTGAGCTGCTCTCTTCTCTTCCTGTCTGTTGAGCTGCTCTCTTCTCTCTTCCTGTCTGTTGAGCTGCTCTCTCCTCTTCCTGTCTGTTGAGCTGCTCTCTCCTCTTCCTGTCTGTTGAGCTGCTCTCTCCTCTTCCTGTCTGTTGAGCTGCTCTCTTCTCTTCCTGTCTGTTGAGCTGCTCTCTTCTCTTCTCTTCCTGTCTGTTGAGCTGCTCTCTCCTCTTCCTGTCTGTTGAGCTGCTCTCTCCTCTTCTCTTCCTGTCTGTTGAGCTGCTCTCTCCTCTTCCTGTCTGTTGAGCTGCTCTCTCCTCTTCCTGTCTGTTGAGCTGCTCTCTCCTCTTCCTGTCTGTTGAGCTGCTCTTTCCTCTTCTCTTCCTGTCTGTTGAGCTGCTCTCTCCTCTCCTCTTCCTGTCTGTTGAGCTGCTCTCTTCTCTTCCTGTCTGTTGAGCTGCTCTCTTCTCTTCCTGTCTGTTGAGCTGCTCTCTCCTCTTCCTGTCTGTTGAGCTGCTCTCTTCTCTTCCTGTCTGTTGAGCTGCTCTCTCCTCTTCCTGTCTGTTGAGCTGCTCTCTCCTCTCCTCTTCCTGTCTGTTGAGCTGCTCTCTCCTCTCCTCTTCCTGTCTGTTGAGCTGCTCTCTCCTCTTCCTGTCTGTTGAGCTGCTCTCTCCTCTCCTCTTCCTGTCTGTTGAGCTGCTCTCTCCTCTCCTCTTCCTGTCTGTTGAGCTGCTCTCTTCTCTTCCTGTCTGTTGAGCTGCTCTCTCCTCTCCTCTTCCTGTCTGTTGAGCTGCTCTCTCCTCTTCCTGTCTGTTGAGCTGCTCTCTCCTCTTCCTGTCTGTTGAGCTGCTCTCTCCTCTTCCTGTCTGTTGAGCTGCTCTCTCCTCTTCCTGTCTGTTGAGCTGCTCTCTTCTCTTCTCTTCCTGTCTGTTGAGCTGCTCTCTTCTCTTCCTGTCTGTTGAGCTGCTCTCTCCTCTTCCTGTCTGTTGAGCTGCTCTCTCCTCTTCCTGTCTGTTGAGCTGCTCCCTCCTCTCCTCTTCCTGTCTGTTGAGCTGCTCTCTCCTCTTCCTGTCTGTTGAGCTGCTCTCTTCTCTTCCTGTCTGTTGAGCTGCTCTCTCCTCTTCCTGTCTGTTGAGCTGCTCTCTCCTCTTCCTGTCTGTTGAGCTGCTATCTCCTCTCCTCTTCCTGTCTGTTGAGCTGCTCTCTCCTCTTCCTGTCTGTTGAGCTGCTCTCTTCTCTTCCTGTCTGTTGAGCTGCTCTCTCCTCTTCCTGTCTGTTGAGCTGCTCTCTTCTCTTCCTGTCTGTTGAGCTGCTCTCTCCTCTTCCTGTCTGTTGAGCTGCTCTCTCCTCTTCCTGTCTGTTGAGCTGCTCTCTTCTCTTCCTGTCTGTTGAGCTGCTCTCTCCTCTTCCTGTCTGTTGAGCTGCTCTCTCCTCTCCTCTTCCTGTCTGTTGAGCTGCTCTCTCCTCTTCCTGTCTGTTGAGCTGCTCTCTTCTCTTCCTGTCTGTTGAGCTGCTCTCTCCTCTTCCTGTCTGTTGAGCTGCTCTCTCCTCTTCCTGTCTGTTGAGCTGCTATCTCCTCTCCTCTTCCTGTCTGTTGAGCTGCTCTCTCCTCTTCCTGTCTGTTGAGCTGCTCTCTTCTCTTCTCTTCCTGTCTGTTGAGCTGCTATCTCCTCTGCTCTTCCTGTCTGTTGAGCTGCTCTCTCCTCTTCCTGTCTGTTGAGCTGCTCTCTTCTCTTCCTGTCTGTTGAGCTGCTCTCTCCTCTTCCTGTCTGTTGAGCTGCTCTCTTCTCTTCCTGTCTGTTGAGCTGCTCTCTTCTCTTCTCTTCCTGTCTGTTGAGCTGCTCTCTCCTCTTCCTGTCTGTTGAGCTGCTCTCTCCTCTTCCTGTCTGTTGAGCTGCTCTCTCCTCTTCCTGTCTGTTGAGCTGCTCTCTTCTCTTCCTGTCTGTTGAGCTGCTCTCTTCTCTTCTCTTCCTGTCTGTTGAGCTGCTCTCTCCTCTTCCTGTCTGTTGAGCTGCTCTCTCCTCTTCCTGTCTGTTGAGCTGCTCTCTTCTCTTCCTGTCTGTTGAGCTGCTCTCTCCTCTTCCTGTCTGTTGAGCTGCTCTCTTCTCTTCCTGTCTTATGAGCTGCTCTCTTCTCTCCTCTTCCTGTCTGATGAGCTGCTCTCTCCTCTCCTCTTCCTGTCTGTTGAGCTGCTCTCTCCTCTTCCTGTCTGTTGAGCTGCTCTCTCCTCTTCCTGTCTGTTGAGCTGCTCTCTCCTCTTCCTGTCTGTTGAGCTGCTCTCTCCTCTTCCTGTCTGTTGAGCTGCTCTCTTCTCTTCTCTTCCTGTCTGTTGAGCTGCTCTCTCCTCTCCTCTTCCTGTCTATTGAGCTGCTCTCTTCTCTTCCTGTCTGTTGAGCTGCTCTCTCCTCTTCCTGTCTGTTGAGCTGCTCTCTCCTCTTCCTGTCTGTTGAGCTGCTCTCTCCTCTTCCTGTCTGTTGAGCTGCTCTCTCCTCTTCCTGTCTGTTGAGCTGCTCTCTCCTCTTCCTGTCTGTTGAGCTGCTCTCTCCTCTCCTCTTCCTGTCTGTTGAGCTGCTCTCTCCTCTTCTCTTCTTGTCTGTTGAGCTGCTCTCTCCTCTTCCTGTCTGTTGAGCTGCTCTCTCCTCTTCTCTTCCTGTCTGTTGAGCTGCTCTCTTCTCTTCTCTTCCTGTCTGTTGAGCTGCTCTCTCCTCTTCCTGTCTGTTGAGCTGCTCTCTCCTCTTCCTGTCTGTTGAGCTGCTCTCTCCTCTTCCTGTCTGTTGAGCTGCTCTCTCTCCTCTTCCTGTCTGTTGAGCTGCTCTCTCCTCTTCTCTTCCTGTCTGTTGAGCTGCTCTCTTCTCTTCTCTTCCTGTCTGTTGAGCTGCTCTCTCCTCTTCCTGTCTGTTGAGCTGCTCTCTCCTCTTCCTGTCTGTTGAGCTGCTCTCTTCTCTTCCTGTCTGTTGAGCTGCTCTCTCCTCTTCCTGTCTGTTGAGCTGCTCTCTCCTCTTCCTGTCTGTTGAGCTGCTCTCTCCTCTCCTCTTCCTGTCTGTTGAGCTGCTCTCTCCTCTTCCTGTCTGTTGAGCTGCTCTCTCCTCTTCCTGTCTGTTGAGCTGCTCTCTCCTCTCCTCTTCCTGTCTGTTGAGCTGCTCTCTCCTCTTCCTGTCTGTTGAGCTGCTCTCTCCTCTCCTCTTCCTGTCTGTTGAGCTGCTCTCTCTCTCCTCTTCCTGTCTGTTGAGCTGCTCTCTCCTCTCCTCTTCCTGTCTGTTGAGCTGCTCTCTCCTCTTCCTGTCTGTTGAGCTGCTCTCTCCTCTTCCTGTCTGTTGAGCTGCTCTCTTCTCTTCCTGTCTGTTGAGCTGCTCTCTTCTCTTCCTGTCTGTTGAGCTGCTCTCTCCTCTTCCTGTCTGTTGAGCTGCTCTCTTCTCTTCCTGTCTGTTGAGCTGCTCTCTCCTCTTCCTGTCTGTTGAGCTGCTCTCTTCTCTCCTCTTCCTGTCTGTTGAGCTGCTCTCTCCTCTTCTCTTCCTGTCTGTTGAGCTGCTCTCTCCTCTTCCTGTCTGTTGAGCTGCTCTCTCTCTCTCTTCCTGTCTGTTGAGCTGCTCTCTCCTCTTCTCTTCCTGTCTGTTGAGCTGCTCTCTCCTCTTCCTGTCTGTTGAGCTGCTCTCTCCTCTTCTCTTCCTGTCTGTTGAGCTGCTCTCTCCTCTTCCTGTCTGTTGAGCTGCTCTCTCCTCTTCCTGTCTGTTGAGCTGCTCTCTCCTCTTCCTGTCTGTTGAGCTGCTCTCTCCTCTTCTCTTCCTGTCTGTTGAGCTGCTCTCTCCTCTTCCTGTCTGTTGAGCTGCTCTCTTCTCTTCCTGTCTGTTGAGCTGCTCTCTCCTCTTCCTGTCTGTTGAGCTGCTCTCTTCTCTTCCTGTCTGTTGAGCTGCTCTCTCCTCTTCCTGTCTGTTGAGCTGCTCTCTCCTCTTCCTGTCTGTTGAGCTGCTCTCTTCTCTTCCTGTCTGTTGAGCTGCTCTCTCCTCTTCCTGTCTGTTGAGCTGCTCTCTCCTCTCCTCTTCCTGTCTGTTGAGCTGCTCTCTCCTCTTCCTGTCTGTTGAGCTGCTCTCTTCTCTTCCTGTCTGTTGAGCTGCTCTCTCCTCTTCCTGTCTGTTGAGCTGCTCTCTCCTCTTCCTGTCTGTTGAGCTGCTATCTCCTCTCCTCTTCCTGTCTGTTGAGCTGCTCTCTCCTCTTCCTGTCTGTTGAGCTGCTCTCTTCTCTTCTCTTCCTGTCTGTTGAGCTGCTATCTCCTCTCCTCTTCCTGTCTGTTGAGCTGCTCTCTCCTCTTCCTGTCTGTTGAGCTGCTCTCTTCTCTTCCTGTCTGTTGAGCTGCTCTCTCCTCTTCCTGTCTGTTGAGCTGCTCTCTTCTCTTCCTGTCTGTTGAGCTGCTCTCTCTCTTCTCTTCCTGTCTGTTGAGCTGCTCTCTCCTCTTCCTGTCTGTTGAGCTGCTCTCTCCTCTTCCTGTCTGTTGAGCTGCTCTCTCCTCTTCCTGTCTGTTGAGCTGCTCTCTTCTCTTCCTGTCTGTTGAGCTGCTCTCTTCTCTTCTCTTCCTGTCTGTTGAGCTGCTCTCTCCTCTTCCTGTCTGTTGAGCTGCTCTCTCCTCTTCCTGTCTGTTGAGCTGCTCTCTTCTCTTCCTGTCTGTTGAGCTGCTCTCTCCTCTTCCTGTCTGTTGAGCTGCTCTCTTCTCTTCCTGTCTGTTGAGCTGCTCTCTTCTCTCCTCTTCCTGTCTGTTGAGCTGCTCTCTCCTCTCCTCTTCCTGTCTGTTGAGCTGCTCTCTCCTCTTCCTGTCTGTTGAGCTGCTCTCTCCTCTTCCTGTCTGTTGAGCTGCTCTCTCCTCTTCCTGTCTGTTGAGCTGCTCTCTCCTCTTCCTGTCTGTTGAGCTGCTCTCTCTCTTCTCTTCCTGTCTGTTGAGCTGCTCTCTCCTCTCCTCTTCCTGTCTATTGAGCTGCTCTCTTCTCTTCCTGTCTGTTGAGCTGCTCTCTCCTCTTCCTGTCTGTTGAGCTGCTCTCTCCTCTTCCTGTCTGTTGAGCTGCTCTCTCCTCTTCCTGTCTGTTGAGCTGCTCTCTCCTCTTCCTGTCTGTTGAGCTGCTCTCTCCTCTTCCTGTCTGTTGAGCTGCTCTCTCCTCTCCTCTTCCTGTCTGTTGAGCTGCTCTCTCCTCTTCTCTTCCTGTCTGTTGAGCTGCTCTCTCCTCTTCCTGTCTGTTGAGCTGCTCTCTCCTCTTCTCTTCCTGTCTGTTGAGCTGCTCTCTTCTCTTCTCTTCCTGTCTGTTGAGCTGCTCTCTCCTCTTCCTGTCTGTTGAGCTGCTCTCTCCTCTTCCTGTCTGTTGAGCTGCTCTCTCCTCTTCCTGTCTGTTGAGCTGCTCTCTTCTCTCCTCTTCCTGTCTGTTGAGCTGCTCTCTCCTCTTCTCTTCCTGTCTGTTGAGCTGCTCTCTTCTCTTCTCTTCCTGTCTGTTGAGCTGCTCTCTCCTCTTCCTGTCTGTTGAGCTGCTCTCTCCTCTTCCTGTCTGTTGAGCTGCTCTCTTCTCTTCCTGTCTGTTGAGCTGCTCTCTCCTCTTCCTGTCTGTTGAGCTGCTCTCTCCTCTCCTCTTCCTGTCTGTTGAGCTGCTCTCTCCTCTTCTCTTCCTGTCTGTTGAGCTGCTCTCTCCTCTCCTCTTCCTGTCTGTTGAGCTGCTCTCTCCTCTTCTCTTCCTGTCTGTTGAGCTGCTCTCTCCTCTCCTCTTCCTGTCTGTTGAGCTGCTCTCTCCTCTTCCTGTCTGTTGAGCTGCTCTCTCCTCTCCTCTTCCTGTCTGTTGAGCTGCTCTCTCCTCTTCCTGTCTGTTGAGCTGCTCTCTCCTCTTCCTGTCTGTTGAGCTGCTCTCTCCTCTCCTCTTCCTGTCTGTTGAGCTGCTCTCTCCTCTTCCTGTCTGTTGAGCTGCTCTCTCCTCTCCTCTTCCTGTCTGTTGAGCTGCTCTCTCCTCTCCTCTTCCTGTCTGTTGAGCTGCTCTCTCCTCTCCTCTTCCTGTCTGTTGAGCTGCTCTCTCCTCTTCCTGTCTGTTGAGCTGCTCTCTCCTCTTCCTGTCTGTTGAGCTGCTCTCTTCTCTTCCTGTCTGTTGAGCTGCTCTCTTCTCTTCCTGTCTGTTGAGCTGCTCTCTCCTCTTCCTGTCTGTTGAGCTGCTCTCTTCTCTTCCTGTCTGTTGAGCTGCTCTCTTCTCTTCCTGTCTGTTGAGCTGCTCTCTTCTCTCCTCTTCCTGTCTGTTGAGCTGCTCTCTCCTCTTCTCTTCCTGTCTGTTGAGCTGCTCTCTCCTCTTCCTGTCTGTTGAGCTGCTCTCTTCTCTCCTCTTCCTGTCTGTTGAGCTGCTCTCTCCTCTTCTCTTCCTGTCTGTTGAGCTGCTCTCTCCTCTTCCTGTCTGTTGAGCTGCTCTCTCCTCTTCTCTTCCTGTCTGTTGAGCTGCTCTCTCCTCTTCCTGTCTGTTGAGCTGCTCTCTCCTCTTCCTGTCTGTTGAGCTGCTCTCTCCTCTTCCTGTCTGTTGAGCTGCTCTCTCCTCTTCTCTTCCTGTCTGTTGAGCTGCTCTCTCCTCTTCCTGTCTGTTGAGCTGCTCTCTTCTCTTCCTGTCTGTTGAGCTGCTCTCTCCTCTTCCTGTCTGTTGAGCTGCTCTCTTCTCTTCCTGTCTGTTGAGCTGCTCTCTCCTCTTCCTGTCTGTTGAGCTGCTCTCTCCTCTTCTCTTCCTGTCTGTTGAGCTGCTCTCTCCTCTTCCTGTCTGTTGAGCTGCTCTCTCCTCTTCCTGTCTGTTGAGCTGCTCTCTCCTCTTCTCTTCCCGTCTGTTGAGCTGCTCTCTCCTCTTCTCTTCCTGTCTGTTGAGCTGCTCTCTCCTCTTCCTGTCTGTTGAGCTGCTCTCTCCTCTTCCTGTCTGTTGAGCTGCTCTCTTCTCTTCCTGTCTGTTGAGCTGCTCTCTTCTCTTCCTGTCTGTTGAGCTGCTCTCTCCTCTTCCTGTCTGTTGAGCTGCTCTCTTCTCTTCCTGTCTGTTGAGCTGCTCTCTTCTCTTCCTGTCTGTTGAGCTGCTCTCTTCTCTCCTCTTCCTGTCTGTTGAGCTGCTCTCTCCTCTTCTCTTCCTGTCTGTTGAGCTGCTCTCTCCTCTTCCTGTCTGTTGAGCTGCTCTCTTCTCTCCTCTTCCTGTCTGTTGAGCTGCTCTCTCCTCTTCTCTTCCTGTCTGTTGAGCTGCTCTCTCCTCTTCCTGTCTGTTGAGCTGCTCTCTCCTCTTCCTGTCTGTTGAGCTGCTCTCTCCTCTTCCTGTCTGTTGAGCTGCTCTCTCCTCTTCCTGTCTGTTGAGCTGCTCTCTCCTCTTCTCTTCCTGTCTGTTGAGCTGCTCTCTCCTCTTCCTGTCTGTTGAGCTGCTCTCTTCTCTTCCTGTCTGTTGAGCTGCTCTCTCCTCTTCCTGTCTGTTGAGCTGCTCTCTTCTCTTCCTGTCTGTTGAGCTGCTCTCTCCTCTTCCTGTCTGTTGAGCTGCTCTCTCCTCTTCTCTTCCTGTCTGTTGAGCTGCTCTCTCCTCTTCCTGTCTGTTGAGCTGCTCTCTCCTCTTCCTGTCTGTTGAGCTGCTCTCTCCTCTTCTCTTCCCGTCTGTTGAGCTGCTCTCTCCTCTTCTCTTCCTGTCTGTTGAGCTGCTCTCTCCTCTTCCTGTCTGTTGAGCTGCTCTCTCCTCTTCCTGACCTGCACTGATTTATTGATTTATCCATTTACTTTGGACTTCTGTAATCTATACTCCTGTCTTTCTGCCAATGTGTGTATTTTCATATCTCAGGCAGTGGCCACGTGTTAAATGTTCCTTTGACCTAAGCAATAATGATATGACTAATGTTCTCACTAAAACCTCTATAGGCGTTTTAGACCACAACAAGCACTTCACACACCACTGGTTTAAAGTAGCATATACAGTATGGACACTTCTATAGAGCACAAACCCACATGTTAGAAATGGTTACCACAAGGTTAGAAAAACACCTACCATGTTTTTCCATTAGATATCCCGTATCTGTGGTTAAAACGCTTGTATCGCCCTAGTTATAACACTGTACCAACTGAAAAACAGGGCTGGGCCCTGGTAAAAAGTAGTGCACTATATAGGAAATAGGGTGCCATTTGGGATGCACTCCAGATCAAACGTACATGAACCACTGTGTGATATCAGAGGCACAACTCTGAGCATGAACTATGACCTCTTATGACTGTTCTGCAGCTGAGGTATGACCAGTGATGTAGTGGTTAAAAAAAAAAACAGTTGAGGTCTGACCAATCAATCAATCAAATTGTATTTATAAAGCCCTTTTTACATCAGCAGATGTCACAAAGTGCTATACAGAAACCCAGACTAAAAACCCAAACAGTAGCAATGCAGATGTAGAAGCACGGTGGCTAGGAAAAACTCCCTAGAAAGGCAGGAACCTAGGAAGAAACCTAGAGAGGAACCAGGCTCTGAGGGGTGGCCAGTCCTCTTCTGGCTGTGCCTGGTGGAGATTATAACAGTACATGGCCATTAAGGCCAGATTTTTCTCCAAGATGTTTAAACGGTCATAGATGACCAGCAGGGTCAAATAATAATCACAGTGGTTGTAGAGGTTGCATCAGGTCAGTACATCAGGAGTAAATGTCACTTGGCTTTTCATAGCCGAGCATTTAGAGGTTGAAATGGCAGGTGCGGTAGAGAGAGAGAGTTGAAAACAGCAGGTCTGGGACAAGGTAGCACGTGCGGTGAACAGGTCAGGGTTCCATAGCCGCAGGCAGAAGAGTGGAAACTGGAGCAGCAGCACGACCAGGTGGACTGGGGACAGCCAGGAGTCATCAGGCCAGGTAGTCCTGAGGCATGGTCCTAGGGCTCAGGTCCTCCGGGAGGGAAGGGAGAGAGGACCAGGTGGACTGGGGACAGCCAGGAGTCATCAGGCCAGGTAGTCCTGAGGCATGGTCCTAGGGCTCAGGTCCTCCGGGAGGGGAGGGAGAGAGGGAGAGAGGGAGAGGACCGGGGACAGCCAGGAGTCATCAGGCCAGGTAGTCCTGAGGCATGGTCCTAGGGCTCAGGTCCTCCGGGAGGGGAGGGAGAGAGGGAGAGAGGGAGAGGACCGGGGACAGCCAGGAGTCATCAGGCCAGGTAGTCCTGAGGCATGGTCCTAGGGCTCAGGTCCTCCAGGAGGGGAGGGAGAGAGGGAGAGAGGGAGAGGACCGGGGACAGCCAGGAGTCATCAGGCCAGGTAGTCCTGTGGCACGGTCCTAGGGCTCAGGTCCTCCGGGAGGGGAGGGAGAGAGGACCAGGTGGACTGGGGACAGCAAGGAGTCATCAGGCCAGTTAGTCCTGAGGCATGGTCCTAGGGCTCAGGTCCTCCAGGAGGGGAGGGAGAGAGGGAGAGAGGGAGAGGACCGGGGACAGCCAGGAGTCATCAGGCCAGGTAGTCCTGAGGCATGGTCCTACGGCTCAGGTCCTCCGGGAGGGGAGGGAGAGAGGGAGAGGACCGGGGACAGCCAGGAGTCATCAGGCCAGGTAGTCCTGAGGCATGGTCCTACGGCTCAGGTCCTCCGGGAGGGGAGGGAGAGAGGGAGAGAGGGAGAGGACCGGGGACAGCCAGGAGTCATCAGGCCAGGTAGTCCTGAGGCATGGTCCTAGGGCTCAGGTCCTCCGGGAGGGGAGGGAGAGAGAGAGAGAGAGAGAGAGAGAGTATTAGAGGGAGCATACTTAAATTCACACAGGACACCGGATAAGACAGGAGAATAACACCAGATATAACAGACTGACCCTAGCCCCCTGGCACATAGACTACTGCAGCATAGATAATGGAGGCTGAGACAGGGGGGTCGGGAGACACTGTGGCCCCGTCTGAAGTGACCCCCAGACAGGGCCAACCATTTACATTTACATTTTAGTCATTTAGCAGACGCTCTTATCCAGAGCGACTTACAGTTAGTGAGTGCATACATTTTCATACTGGCCCCCTTTGGGAAATGAACCCACAACCCTCTACCAACTGAGCTACAGGGGGGGCCAGGCAGGATATAACCAGTGATGTAGTGGTAAAAATAAACAGTTGAGGTACAGTGAGGGAAAAAAGTATTTGATATTTCCCTCATTAAAATGCTAATAAATTTCTAACATTTTTGACATGCGTTTTTCTGGAATTTTTTGTTGTTATTCTGTCTCTCCATTAAAATTATAGACTGATCATGTCTTTGTCAGTGGGCAAACGTACAAAATCAGCAGGGGATCAAATACTTTTTTCCCTCACTGTATGACCAGTGATGTATTGGTAAAATAAACAGTTGAGGTATAACCAGTGATGTGATGTATTGGTAAAATAAACAGTTGAGGTATAACCAGTGATGTAATGGTAAAACAAATAGGGGCTCTATTCAATCAGATCCGCTCTAGCCGACATCTACATAGCTGATGTTCTGACGGTGTCGGAGGTGGAACTGAAATGCGGCCTTGTTAACCAGTTGGAACACTGTAATGTGAGATGTATTCTACACCTCCATTAGGATGATAGAAATCCTCATTTTGTTTAATGATTTTTCAATTTGAACGTAATTATTTCTATATAGCCTACACTTCCTCCTTCTGAACTTCTAACACAAGTGTGAGATTTGACAGGAAGTTACACCACCAAAACATCAGCTATGCGTGTGTCGCCTATCGCCGGTTAATGCTTGATCTGGGTGAATCTAGCCCTAGGTGGGTGAATCTAGGCCTAGGTGGGTGAATCTAGGCCTAGGTGGGTGAATCTAGGCCTAGGTGGGTGAATCTAGGCCTAGGTGGGTGAATCTAGGCCTAGGTGGGTGAATCTAGGCCTAGGTGGGTGAATCTAGGCCTAGGTGGGTGAATCTAGGCCTAGGTGGGTGAATCTAGGCCTAGGTGGGTGAATCTAGGCCTAGGTGGGTGAATCTAGGCCTAGGTGGGTAAACACTGATTGCTGTTCATGATGAGTAAAGTAACCCTCTATACTTTCATTGCATTTTTCTGCAAAAGATAAACGCACAAAATAAAAAAGGTTAGTAAACGGCATTTACATCCACTACACTGGGTATGACCTACGACCTACGACCCTTTAATAGGGGACAGTAGAGGCATGGCTTCGTTACTACTGAAAAGACCTGCACCTGCCTGTGGAGAAGATGAGCCTGTCCATTAAAACAGGAGGACATTTTGAATAGAGAATCAATCTACACAATGTTTTACCTTTACAGGTTTCAACAACAACAAAAAATTTGGACTCAAGCAGAAATCAATATCATGTGTTCTTACTATTCTAGAAGTTACAGTTTAAAGCCTTCTAAAGTTAATTCAAAATGCAAATCAATACTTTTTTCCCCTCACTGTATAGTTTAAAACCTTCTGAAGTTGATTCAAAATCAGAGATCATGGAGAGGAATGGAGTTCCAAAAATAGCAAGTCAGGGGTCGTCAATGGAATAAATTAGAACAATGAAACCATAGGTCATTGACAGGTCAAGTCACTCAGACCTTTAAACAACATGCTACTAACACTCAAACAAGTCTCTGTGACTAGAGACACGTCATCCCAAATATTGATTATTGATTGGAGAAAATAGATCAGTGGCAATGTTCCAAATGTTTGGAGGAGGGTGTGGTTTCAGCTTGGAGGAGGGTGTGGTTTCAGCTTGGAGGAGGGTGTGGTTTCAGCTTGGAGGAGGGTGTGGTTTCAGAAGGTGTTCACACCCCTTGCCTTATTCCACATTTTGGTTTTACAGCTTGAATAAAAAAGTTATAAATTGTATTTGTTTTTACCCATCTACACACAATACCCCATAATGACAAACTGAAAACATGTTTTTAGACATTTTTGCAAATGTGTTGAACATGAAATACAGAAATATCTCATTTACATAATTATTCACACCTCTGAGTCAATACATGTTCGAATCACCTTTGGCAGCGATTACAGCTGGGAGACTTTCTGGGTAAGTCTCTAAGAGCTTTGCACACCTGGATTGTACAATATTTTCACATTCTCCTTTTAAATTTTTCAAGTTGTCAAGTTGATTGTTGATCATTGCTAGACAGCCATTTTCAAGTCTTGCCATAGATTATCAAGCCGACTTTAAGTCAAAACTGTAACTCAGCCACTCAGGAACATTCAATGTCATCTTGGTAAGTAACTCCAGTGTAGTTTTGGCCTTGTGTTTTAGGTTATTGTCCTGCTGAAATGTGAATTTGTCTCCCAGTGTGTTGGAAAGCAGACTGAACCAGGGTTTCCTCTAGGATTTTGCCTGTGCCTAGCTCTATTCCGTTAATTAAAAAACTCCCCAGTCCTTGCTGATGACAAGCATACCCATAACATGATGCAGCCACCACCATGCTTCAACATATGGAGAGCGGTAACCCATAACATGATGCAGCCACCACCATGCTTCAACATATGGAGAGCGGTAACCCATAACATGATGCAGCCACCACCATGCTTCAACATATGGAGAGCGGTAACCCATAACATGATGCAGCCACCACCATGCTTCAACATATGGAGAGCGGTAACCCATAACATGATGCAGCCACCACCATGCTTCAACATATGGAGAGCGGTAACCCATAACATAATGCAGCCACCACCATGCTGGAAAATATGAAGAGTGGTACTCAGTGATGTGTTGTTGGATTTGCCCCAAACATAACGCTTTGTATTCAGGACATAAAGTTATTTTATTTGGCACATGTTTTTTGCAGTTTTACTTTAGTGCATTATTGCAAACAGGATGCATGTTTTGGAGTATTTTTATTCTGTACAGGCTTCCTTCTTTTCACTCTGTCATTTAGGTTAGTATTGTGGAGTAACTACAATGTTGTTGATCCATCCTCAGTTTTCTCCTATCACAGCCATTAAACTCTGTAACTGTTTTGAAGTCACCATTGGCGTCATGTTGAAATACTTGAGCGGTTTCCTTCCTCTCCGGCAACTGAGTTAGGAAGGACGCCTGTATCTTTGTAGTGACTGGGTGTATTGATACACCATCCAAAGTGTAATTCATAACTTCATGCTCAAAGGGATATTCAATGTCTGCTTTTTTTTGTTTTTTGGTTCTACCATTCTACCAATAGGTGCCCTTCTTTGGAAAACCTCCTTGGTCTTTGTGGTTGAATCTGTGTTTGAAATTCACTGCTCGACTTAGGGATCTTACAGATAATTGTATGTGTGGGGTACAGAGATGAGGTAGTCATTCAAAAATCATGTTAAACACTATTATTGCACACAGAGTTAGTCCTTGCAACTTATTATGTGACTTGTTAAGCACATTTGTACTTCTGAACTTATTTAGGCTTGCCATAACAAAGGGGTTGAATACTTTTAAGCTTTTTATTTGTTATACATTTGTAAAAATGTCTAAAAACATAATCCCACTTTGACATTATGGGGTATTGTGTGTGTAGGTCAGTGTCACAAAATCTCAATATACAATATTTTAAATTCAGGCTGTAACACAACAAAATGTGGAAAAAGTCAAGGGGTGTGAATACTTTCTGAAGGCCCTGCATACCCTTGCATTCTTTACATCGTAACATTGTTTCTACTGGCACTGCTTTCCTCCTCTGAACAGGCTAAACAAGTTCAGGACACCTCAGGTTCAAAGCAAATAATGCATCTAACTACAACTTAAGTTTATACTTGATTTGAGATTTTCTGACATTATTTATTCTATGAGTGTTGAATAAATAGTGATCAAAGGTGTTGTAGTGAACGGCTGGGATGGGAACCTGGGTCGCTGGCGTGAAAGGCAATCATCCTTAGCATTGTGCTAATAAGGCTAACCCACTTGGTGGAAATTGTAACGTGATTCATAGCAAGGATTGCTACAGTATTCTAATTCTTAAGGTAATTTTGTTCTCTTGGGCTAGTATTACTGTCTGTGTACATAACAGATATGACTGATGACATTACCTGGACTTGAGTGTGATTGTATCAGACCAATTTATGGATCCCACATTTTATAGACCTAAAAGTATTATTTACTACAGGAATATTTGATACGCACAATACTGTAGAATGAAAAGTTGAAATGGCAAATTATAAACACTCGCATAAGTCAATCCATATCTGTATGTTGATGATTTGAAATTACTTTTTCTTCGCCATTTCGTGGAAAAATAACTTTTTAGACACTCTGGGGAGTGACAGAGGTGGAGCGACAAGAGAACCGGCGACCTCTTACTAACGGATCTAGAGCCAGTTCTGTTGTTTGGATTAACGCTCAGTTTTAAGGCAAGGCTAGTGACAGCTGATCCAGAGTCAGTCAGAACAAGTAAAGGCTTTTTTTTTTTTTTTTTACGGTCCAGCGCAAACACAATAGCCGATCGGTAAACCAGGAAATGTAACCTTTGGTGAATTTCCCACATTATAGAGATGTAACTATATCGGTTTGAGAGTTTCTGTCTGCAACTGATAGAGGAACCGATGGGAGTTATTTGCGATTAAAAGTGCTGTCATGAGTAGAAAACCACTGGGTTTCGACTTGTGCATGTCAGTGTGGGAACTTCGGTGGACAGCAGCGCACTGACACGGACACATGCATGAATGAATGCGGTGTCAACTGAAGTTCCAATGGATTCTAATGAGGATAAGCAGAATTATGAGGACTGGATGTCAAGTCTGCCAGAGGAGCTGTGGGATGTGCCTCTTTCAAGTCTCGCCATACCAGGTAACTTTATACAACTGCATGCAAACTGTAAATGTTCAAATTAATTAATTAAACGTCCACACTGCTCTCTCTTTCACGTTGACAGCTTGCCAATTTGCGATAGGCTTTCTAATCTTCAGTAGCCTAACTCATTTGTCTAAAGAGCCATTCTTCCCACTCTGTAGCCTAATCATGATTACATAACCATCCTTACAATTATAATTTAATTACAAAACAAATTAGAGTATTTTTCATTCATCCCTATCTAGGAAGTCATGACGCTATGAGTTACTGCCTGGACATCAACTCTCCTCTGATCCGCTCCGAGTCCGACACCTTTCGAGTCCTGGATGGTCTCTTCTACTGTCTCACCAGACCTGCCATCTACAGGTGGTCTACCACACAGGTACAGGCCTATACAGGTGGTCTACCACACAGGTACAGGCCTGTTGTAAATAAACTAAAACACAAACACAGGTTAGCCCGGAGGCTTTGAATAGACGGAAACTAGCGACTAATGGCTAGCTAGGGTGAGCACAGGATGAACTATAGAGCCATCTTCTGGTCTGAGACCTAAATGGACGTGTGTGTTTGTGAGGAACATTAGCTTGAGCAACAACAGCGGAATCGGCGGTTTGCCTTCAAAATAAAAGGCCCACATTGAAACTGATAACAATTTTGGAATAATGTCACAACTGGACTCTGGCCCTAATAGAATTTAGGTACAGATTAGAATGACAGGTTGAGTTGGAGTCACAAGAAGTTGAACCGTGTGCCACGGGGTAAGCGGTAAAGTTAAGATGGGGGTTGGTTGAGACATACAGGGCTGAGAGTAGGTTGCCACAGAGTTGTGGTGGCATCGTTCTCACATCACTCACTTCCTCTCGCTGGACAAACTTATCACACGGTGGTTTATAACTTAAAGTATCTGCGACACAGTCTGCCTGCCTGTCTGTCTTCTCAAGCCTAGGAGTCCAGTAAACCATGCATACATCATTTGGACTTCTGCTAATTTAAGACTTCCTTAAGACCAGGCAAGAGAGAAACTGTACTCTCCTGCCCAGGTGGAATGGCCAGTTGTTTTGGGATTTTCTCACCCTCCTTGTCTCTCTCTCTCTCTCTCACACACACACTCCCCCTCTCTTCTCTCTCTCTCTCTCTCCATCTCTACTCCCTCCATTTCGGCCCTTCCCTCCCTCTGTCCCTGCTCTGGTTTTCACGAGGCCCTCCCGTGGTTCCCGGAGGAGTTGCAGGGATTTCCTTTTTCTTTTGTAATGCGAGCGTGGCAGAAAGCCCTCCCTGCTGGGGACTCTGCTGCTAAAAGCAACGTTTTTGTGTTTCGTAGGGGACAGTGGTTGGGATGGGAGGAGGGTGTGTGTTGCGGGTAGTGCTGAGCGATTAACCCAAATGTTGGTAATTTTTTGTCTTTTAAACAACTAATTGACCGATTTTTAAATAATTTGAAATCCATTTCAATCTAATTTTTTGTGTGAGCTCAATGCCACATTGCACGGTTCCTCTAGAAATAAATCAGATCCAGCCTGAACTGTGAGATGTAGTATGGAGTTGTAGTTTCCAACAGGCCAATATTCTACATAGTTAAGCCATAAAACGTGGTAATTAACTACAATGGACCATAATCCATTGCGCATCTACTTGTCCGGTCCGTGTTTCTTTTATGACTGCTATGGAAGAGAGAAGAATGCGAGGGGATATAGAGAGCAGCTGCTGCTTGGCGATGTATCTCTACCAGAAAATACATGTTCTAAGTGATTGATAGTTGGTATTCAGCAGTCAGAAAAGTCTGCCTTATTTACTTTGAAGAACTACTAAAATAGTGATTTAGTCAGACAGCAGCTCTATAGAGATGAGATGATGACTTTGAATAAAATAATAAAGTCATCAAATAAAACAAATGTCATTTACACAACAACTGAAATATTTTATTAAAGTGAATAAATGATGGTTAATAAGTGATCTGCAGGATTTGTATTTATTATGGATCCCCATTAGTTCCTGCCAAGGCAGCAGCTACTCTTCCTGGGGTTTATTATGGATCCCCATTAGTTCCTGCCAAGGCAGCAGCTACTCTTCCTGGGGTTTATTATGGATCCCCATTAGTTCCTGCCAAGGCAGCAGCTGCTCTTCCTGGGGTTTATTATGGATCCCCATTAGTTCCTGCCAAGGCAGCAGCTACTCTTCCTGGGGTTTATTATGGATCCCCATTAGTTCCTGCCAAGGCAGTAGCTACTCTTCCTGGGGTTTATTATGGATCCCCATTAGTTCCTGTCAAGGCAGCAGCTACTCTTCCTGGGGTTTATTATGGATCCCCATTAGTTCCTGCCAAGGCAGCAGCTACTCTTCCTGGGGTTTATTATGGATCCCCATTAGATCCTGCCAAGGCAGCAGCTACTCTTCCTGGGGTTTATTATGGATCCCCATTAGTTCCTGCCAAGGCAGCAGCTACTCTTCCTGGGGTTTATTAAGGATCCCCATTAGTTCCTGCCAAGGCAGCAGCTACTCTTCCTGGGGTTTATTATGGATCCCCATTAGTTCCTGCCAAGGCAGCAGCTACTCTTCCTGGGGTTTATTATGGATCCCCATTAGTTCCTGCCAAGGCAGCAGCTACTCTTCCTGGGGTTTATTATGGATCCCCATTAGATCCTGCCAAGGCAGCAGCTACTCTTCCTGGGGTTTATTATGGATCCCCATTAGTTCCTGCCAAGGTAGCAGCTACTCTTCCTGGGGTCCAGCATCATTAAGGCAGGTATATACAATTTAAAATATTACATGACATTACATTTCATAACATAACTCCACTACCACATATCTACAACACATTAAGTGTGTTCCCTCAGGCCACTACTCTACTACCACATATCTACAACACAACATCCATGTGTACTGTACGTGTGTTATCATGTGTGTCTGTGCCTGTGTGTGTTTCTTCAGTCTTCACTGTAATGGACTGTCACTACCATCATGGGACTTGTATTCATTGTTTAATTATGTGTTATTACAGTATCCAACCCACATAATGCATAGTGCATTTAATGAAAAAAAATACTTTCCGAATGCACATCTTGTTTTCATTAGTCCTGACAGTCATGGAGTAGGAACACTAAACACATACAGTATATGCTCCATTACTTTGCTCGCCATGTCAGTAAACCTGTGGCTATGTATCTGGTATATTGGTGAATCTAGAAACTACCTCAGTGACACTCACAGAACACAACTGTGCAAACTCATCCCATTTTATTGACCCAAGATCCATAGGTAGGGCTGTACAGGGCAATATACACTGAGGATATGGCAAGTGTCTTCACTGACATTTTCAACCTCTCCCTGACTGAGTCTGTAATACCAACATGTTTCAAGCAGACCACCATAGTCCCTGTGCCCAAGGACACCAAGATAACCTGCCTAAATGACTACACTCACGTCTGTAGCCATGAAGTGCTTTGAAAGGCTGGTCATGGCTCACATCAACACCATTATCCCAGAAACCCTAGACCCACTCCAATTTGCATGCCGCCCCAACAGATCCACAGATGATGCAATCTCTATTGCACTCCACACTGCCCTTTGCCACCTGGACAAGAGGAACACCTACGTGAGAATGCTATTCATTGACTACAGCTCAACATTCAACACCATAGTGCCCACAAAGCTCATCACTAAGCTAAGGACCCTGGGACTAAACACCTCCCTCTGCAACTGGATCCTGGACTTCCTGATGGGCCGCCCCCAGGTGGTAAGGGTAGGTAAAAACACATCTGTCACGCTGATCCTCAGCACGACTCCAACACCATCATTAAGTTTGCCGACGACACAACAGTGGTAGGCCTGATCACCGACAACGATGAGACAGCCTATAGGGAGGAGGTCAGAGACCTGGCCGTGTGGTGCCAGGACAACAACCTCTCCCTCAATGTGATCAAGACAAAGGAGTTGATTGTGGACTACAGGAGAAAAAAAGAGGACTGAGCACGCACCCATTATCATCGACGGGGCTGTAGTGGAACAGGTTGAGAGCTTCAAGTTTCTTGGTGTCCACATCACTAAGGACCTATCATGGTCCAAACACACCAAGACGTGAAGAGGGCACGAAAAAGCCTTTCCCCCTCAGGAGACTGAAAAGATTTGGCATGGGTCCTCAGATCCTCAAAAAGTTATACAGCTGCACCATCGAGATCATCCTGACTGGTTGCATCACCGCCTGGTATGGCAACTGCTCGGCCCCCGACTGCAAGGCACTACAGAGGGTAGTGCGTACGGCCCAGTACATCACTGGAGCCAAGCTTCCTGCCATCCAGGACATAGACTGTTCTCTCTGCTACCGCACGGCAAGCGGTACCGGAGCGCCAAGTCTAGGTCCAAAAGGCTTCTTAACAGCTTCTACCCCCAAGCCATAAGACTCCTGAACAGCTAATCATGGCTACCCAGACTATTTGCATTGCCACCCCACCCCCCTCTTTTACGCTGCTGCTACTCTGTTAATTATTTATGCCTAGTCACTTTAACTCTACCCACATGTACATATTACCTCAATTACCTCGACTAACCGGTGCCCCCGCACATTGATTCTGTACCGGTACCCTGTATATATAGCCTCCCTACTGTTATTTTATTTTACTGCTGCTCTTTAATTATTTGCTATTTTCAATTTTTTACTTGTCTATTTTTTCTTTTCTTAAAACTGCATTGTTGGTTAAGGGCTTGTAAGGAAGCATTTCACTATAATGTCTACACCTGTTGTATTCGGCGCATGTGGCAAATAACATTTGATTTAAATAAAAAATAAATAAATATGCCATTTAGCAGACGCTTTTATCCAAAGCGACTTACAGTGATGCGTGCATACATATATTTATTTTGTGTATGGGTGGTCCCGGGGATCGAACCCACTACCTTGGCGTTACAAGCGCCGTGCTCTACCAGCTGAGCTACAGAGGATTTGATACCAAACATTCAGAACACCTTCCTAATATTGAGTTGCACCTCCTTTTGCCTTCAGAACAGCCTCAATTCGTCAAGGTGTCAAAAGCGTTCCACAGGGATGCTGGCCCATGTTGACTCCAATGCTTCCCACAGTTGTGTCAAGTTGGCTGGATGTCCTTTGGGTGGTGGACCATTCTTGATACACACAGGAAACTGTTGAGTGTGAAAAACCCAGCAGTGTTGCAGTTCATGACACAAACCGATGAGCCTGGCACCTACTACCATACCCCGTTCAAAGGCACTTAAATATTTTGTCTTGCCCATTCACCCTCTGAATGGCACACATACACAATCCATGTCTCAAGGCTTAAAAATCCTTATTTAACCTGTCTCCTCCCCTTCATCTACACCAGGGATGGGCAACTGGCATGGCCCCCAGGTAGGGGCGTGGATCAGAAAACCAGTCAGTATCTGGTGTAACCACCATTTGCCTCATGCAACGGACACGTCTCCTTCGCATAGAGTTGATCAGGCTGTTGTGGCCTGTGGAATGTTGTCCCACTCTTCTTCACTGGCTGTGCGAAGTTGCTGGATATTGGCGGGAACTGGAACACGCTGTCGTCCTGGGCTGGCGTGGTTACATGTGGTCTGCGGTTGTGAGGCCAGTTGGACGTCCTGCCAAATACTCTAAAACAACGGAGGCAGCTTATGGTAGAGAAATTAACATTAAAGTCTCTGGCAACAGCTCTGGTGGACATTCCTGCAGTCAGCATGCCAAATGCACACTCCCTGAAAACTTGAGACATCTGTGGCATAGTGTTGTGCGACAAAACTGCACATTTTAGAGTGGCCTTTTATTGTCCCCAGCACAAGGTGCACCTGTGTAATGATCATGCTGTTTAATCAGCTTCTTGATATGCCACACCTGTCAGGTGGATGGATTATCTTGGCAAAGGAGAAATGCTCACTAACAGGGATGTAAACAAATGTGTGCACAACATTTGAGAGAAATAAGCTTTTTGTGCGTATGGAACATTGCTGGGCTCTTTTATTTCAGCTCATGAAACATTGGACAAACACTTTACATGTTGCGTTTATATTTTTATTCAGTGTATATATAAACATTTTCTTTAGGAACTCAGTCGGGGTCTCAATTTACTGTTGAGAGTTATGTGGTTGTGCATCTGCAGTCACTTAATTAGCCCATGTCAGCAATTTTATTTTTGATTGGTAAGTTAGTATTGCAGCCAGCTATCTAAACTTGTAGTAATCATGGTCGAATTACCGACCGGGGTGGGGCCCTTTGATCATTGGTACCTCCTGCATGCTGACCCGGTAGCGACGAACCTTCAGATTCTACTGCTCATCAGTGACCAACAACTTGGCTTTGAGCCAATCAGAGAGTACGAACCCCCACGTGGGGGGAGCCAACAAAAAAAAGGGACAAAGAGGGCATTTTGTCCGTACACCGACGGATGAGCCAGTCACACTTCAAATGCAATGTAAACTATGGGATTGTAAATGCACACTGAATTCTTCCTCCAAGCTAGCATTATGATTAAATTACAATGGATTAGCTAGTTTCCATGAAACAGCTGCCTGTGTTAGTTGCCGAGTTAGTGCAGTGTCCTTAGCTAGTTAGCTTTGTTGTGCTAGCTAGCTAAACATTTAGCTAAGGTCTGGCATTGGCAGTATGGGATTATGGAGAGTAAATTAAATTGTTTCTTCGTCATTTTGCTAGGTAGTTAACTAGCTGTGGCCATCTGGCTTGTATCAACAAGGGCTTTCTACAAATAACAACATTAGTGCAGATAGCTGGGAATCTAGACCATAAGTAATACGCACGGATATGCATTGCCAAACAACGCTACTGCCACCTTCTGGTTTGGAGTATTTTAACAAGGCTGAGTGGCTGACGACTTCCAAGGTCTTTGCTGTGTGAACACAAAAGAGATTGACTGCCCACACTGTTCAGAGGTGCTAAGTACTGTCGGCAGTCCTACCGGTGTCTGAGCAGCAGAAACATCGCTAGACCAACACACTCTCCTCTCCAGACCAACACACTCTCCTCTCCAGACCAACTCTCTCCTCTCCAGACCAACACTCTCCTCTCCAGACCAACACACTCTCCTCTCCAGACCAACACACTCTCCTCTCCAGACCAACACTCTCTCCTCTCCAGACCAACACTCTCTCCTCTCCAGACCAACACTCTCTCCTCTCCAGACCAACACTCTCTCCTCTCCAGACCAACTCTCTCTCCTCTCCAGACCAACACTCTCTCCTCTCCAGACCAACTCTCTCCTCTCCAGACCAACACTCTCTCCTCTCCAGACCAACTCTCTCCTCTCCAGACTAACTCTCTCCTCTCCAGACCAACTCTCTCCTCTCCTCTCCAGACCAACTCTCTCCTCTCCAGACCAACTCGCTCCTCTCCAGACCAACTCGCTCCTCTCCAGACCAACACTCTCCTCTCCAGATCTACTCTCTCCTCTCCAGACCAAAACTCTTTCCTCTCCAGACCAAAACTCTCTCCTCTCCAGACCAACACACTCTCCCTCTCCAGACCAACACTCTCTCCTCTCCAGACCAACACTCTCTCCTCTCCAGACCAACTCTCTCCTCTCCAGACCAACACTCTCCTCTCCAGACCAACTCTCTCCTCTTCAGACCAACACTCTCTCCTCTCCAGACCAACACTCTCTCCTCTCCAGACCAACACTCTCTCCTCTCCAGACCAACTCTCTCTCCTCTCCAGACCAACACTCTCTCCTCTCCAGACCAACTCTCTCCTCTCCAGACCAACACTCTCTCCTCTCCAGACCAACTCTCTCCTCTCCAGACTAACTCTCTCCTCTCCAGACCAACTCTCTCCTCTCCTCTCCAGACCAACTCTCTCCTCTCCAGACCAACTCGCTCCTCTCCAGACCAACTCGCTCCTCTCCAGACCAACACTCTCCTCTCCAGATCTACTCTCTCCTCTCCAGACCAAAACTCTTTCCTCTCCAGACCAAAACTCTCTCCTCTCCAGACCAACACACTCTCCCTCTCCAGACCAACACTCTCTCCTCTCCAGACCAACACTCTCTCCTCTCCAGACCAACTCTCTCCTCTCCAGACCAACACACTCTCCCTCTCCAGACCAACACTCTCTCCTCTCCAGACCAACACTCTCTCCTCTCCAGACCAACTCTCTCCTCTCCAGACCAACACTCTCCTCTCCAGACCAACTCTCTCCTCTCCAGACCAACTCTCTCCTCTCCAGACCAACAGTCTCCCTCTCCAGACCAACAGTCTCCCTCTCCAGACCAACTCTCTCCCCTCCAGACCAACTCTCTCCTCTCCAGACCAACACTCTCTCCTCTCCAGACCAACACTCTCCTCTCCAGACCAACTCTCTCCTCTCCAGACCAACTCTCTCCTCTTCAGACCAACACTCTCTCCTCTCCAGCACTCTCCAACACTCTCTCCTCTCCAAAACTCCCCAACACACTCTCCTCTCCTGACCAACACTCTCCTCTCCTGACCAACACTCTCCTCTCCAGACCAACACTCTCTCCTCTTCAGACCAACTCTCTCCTCTCCAGACCAACACTCTCCTCTCCAGACCAACCCTCTCCTCTCCAGACCAACACTCTCTCCTCTCCAGACCAAAACTCTCTCCTCTCTAGACCAAAACTCTCTCCTCTCCAGACCAACACACTCTCCCTCTCCAGACCAACACTCTCTCCTCTCCAGACCAACACTCTCTCCTCTCCAGACCAACAATCTCTCCTCTCCAGACCAACACTCTCCTCTCCAGACCAACACTCTCCTCTCCAGACCAACTCTCTCCTCTCCAGACCAACACTCTCCTCTCCAGACCAACACTCTCCTCTCCAGACCAACTCTCTCCTCTCCAGACCAACTCTCTCCTCTCCAGACCAACTCTCTCCTCTTCAGACCAACACTCTCTCCTCTCCAGCACTCTCCAACACTCTCTCCTCTCCAGCACTCTCCAACACTCTCTCCTCTCCAGACCAACACTCTCCTCTCCAGACCAACACTCTCCTCTCCAGACCAACACTCTCCTCTCCAGACCAACACTCTCTCCTCTCTTGCAAGATGCACAATTAAAGGGGAATTACACAAAAAAATCAAAATTTTAGTTTTTTTTCCCAGACCAAAAAAATGGTCTTATGGTGTGATTTAAGCGTTGAAATGGAGTCAGAACATCAATTGTCGTTGTTTCTATATGAATAATTGTACTATTGAGAGTAAAAAACAGAAACAAATCCTAAACCAAGAAAAAGAAAACGGAGAAAACTGAATTCAGTTTAAATACTACGTTTTGTCTTTCTTCCTGCCATAAAATAATGTGTTTTCTTTTTTCCCTTCAAACAGGAGAAAGATATTGTGGAGCAGCTTTCAAAGGGGATTCGATACTTCGACCTCAGAATCGCCCACAAACCGTACGACCCGTCCAACGAACTGTATTTTACACACGTCATTTACACTCATCTGACAGTGATGGTGAGTAGAAGGAATACTAGGTCTACCTGCTTTATAGGAAACCAGCCTAAACAAAGTGCTTTATAGGAAACCAGCCTAAACAAAGTGCTTTATAGGAAACCAGTCTAAACAAAGTGCTTTATAGGAAACCAGCCTAAACAAAGTGCTTTATAGGAAACCAGCCTAAACAAAGTGCTTTATAGGAAACCAGCCTAAACAAAGTGCTTTATAGGAAACCAGCCTAAACAAAGTGCTTTATAGGAAACCAGCCTAAACAAAGTGCTTTATAGGAAACCAGCCTAAACAAAGTGCTTTATAGGAAACCAGCCTAAACAAAGTGCTTTATAGGAAACCAGCCTAAACAAAGTGCTTTATAGGAAACCAGCCTAAACAAAGTGCTTTATAGGAAACCAGTCTAAACAAAGTGCTTTATAGGAAACCAGCCTAAACAAAGTGCTTTATAGGAAACCAGTCTAAACAAAGTGCTTTATAGGAAACCAGCCTAAACAAAGTGCTTTATAGGAAACCAGCCTAAACAAAGTGCTTTATAGGAAACCAGCCTAAACAAAGTGCTTTATAGGAAACCAGCCTAAACAAAGTGCTTTATAGGAAACCAGCCTAAACAAAGTGCTTTATAGGAAACCAGCCTAAACAAAGTGCTTTATAGGAAACCAGCCTAAACAAAGTGCTTTATAGGAAACCAGCCTAAACAAAGTGCTTTATAGGAAACCAGCCTAAACAAAGTGCTTTATAGGAAACCAGCCTAAACAAAGTGCTTTATAGGAAACCAGCCTAAACAAAGTGCTTTATAGGAAACCAGCCTAAACAAAGTGCTTTATAGGAAACCAGCCTAAACAAAGTGCTTTATAGGAAACCAGCCTAAACAAAGTGCTTTATAGGAAACCAGCCTAAACAAAGTGCTTTATAGGAAACCAGCCTAAACAAAGTGCTTTATAGGAAACCAGTCTAAACAAAGTGCTTTATAGGAAACCAGCCTAAACAAAGTGCTTTATAGGAAACCAGCCTAAACAAAGAGCTTTATAGGAAACCAGTCTAAACAAAGTGCTTTATAGGAAACCAGTCTAAACAAAGTGCTTTATAGGAAACCAGCCTAAACAAAGTGCTTTATAGGAAACCAGTCTAAACAAAGTGCTTTATAGGAAACCAGCCTAAACAAAGTGCTTTATAGGAAACCAGTCTAAACAAAGTGCTTTATAGGAAACCAGCCTAAACAAAGTGCTTTATAGGAAACCAGTCTAAACAAAGTGCTTTATAGGAACCCAGCCTAAATCTTTGAAGCTGGAGACTCTTATCTCCCTCACTAACTTTAAGCATCAGTTGTCAGAGCAGCTTACCGATCACTGCACCTGTACACAGCCCATCTGAAATTAGCCCACCCAACTACCTCATCCCCATATTGTTATTTATTTTGCTCATTTGCACCCCAGTATCTCTATTTGCACATCATTTTCTGCACATCTATCATTCCAGTGTTAATACTAAATTGTAATTATTTTGCACTATGGCCTATTTATTGCCTTACCTCCATAACTTACTACATTTGCACACACTGTATATAGATTTTCTATTGTGTTATTGACTGTATGTTTTGTTTTACCCCATATGTAACTCTGTGTTGTTGTTTTTATCGCACTGCTTTGCTTTATCTTGGCCAGGTCGCAGTTGTAAATGAGAACTTGTTCTCAACTGGCTTACCTGATTAAATAAAGGTGAAATAAATAAATAAAATAAAAACCCCAAAGACCAAGTAGAAACAGAAGAGAGAAGATCTCTCTAAAAAGAATACGCAATATTGGGAGGATCATTTCTCATATATTTAGTATTTCCTGTCTGGTGGCTGTACAGGAAACTCTGAGGGCCGTAGCATTGTGGCTGGAGTCTCACTCCAAGGAGGTTGTCATCCTAGCATGCAGTCACTTTGAAGGACTCGACGAAAAACTACATGAACATTTCATTTTCTCACTGAAGAAAATCTTTGGGTCTAAACTCTGTCCTTGCAAGGTAAGCTTCGTTATTTATATTACTGTAGTCAATAGCTGAAAAGACTGATGCAGTTACAACATTTTTGCTAATAATTACCAGTAGGTCTCTATAGAATTGGATTGCTTTATTGAAAATACTGTATTTCTTCAGTAAATGAAGTTAATGTTCATGTTCAGCATGAGAGAAGGCTTCACTAGCTGCCCAATACTACCTTCACATATCACTAGCTGCCCAGTACTACCTACACATATCACTAGCTGCCCAATACTACCTACACATATCACTAGCTGCCCAATACTACCTACACATATCACTAGCTGCCCAATACTACCTACACATATCACTAGCTGCCCAGTACTACCTACACATATCACTAGCTGCCCAATACTACCTACACATATCACTAGCTGCCCAATACTACCTACACATATCACTAGCTGCCCAATACTACCTACACATATCACTAGCTGCCCAATACTACCTACACATATCACTAGCTGCCCAGTACTACCTACACATATCACTAGCTGCCCAATACTACCTACACATATCACTAGCTGCCCAGTACTACCTACACATATCACTAGCTGCCCAGTATTACCTACACATATCACTAGCTGCCCAATACTACCTACACATATCACTAGCTGCCCAGTACTACCTACACATATCACTAGCTGCCCAATACTACCTACACATATCACTAGCTGCCCAATACTACCTACACATATCACTAGCTGCCCAATACTACCTACACATATCACTAGCTGCCCAATACTACCTACACATATCACTAGCTGCCCAGTACTACCTAAACATATCACTAGCTGCCCAATACTACCTACACATATCACTAGCTGCCCAGTATTACCTACACATATCACTAGCTGCCCAGTATTACCTACACATATCACTAGCTGCCCAATACTACCTACACATATCACTAGCTGCCCAATACTACCTACACATATCACTAGCTGCCCAATACTACCTACACATATCACTAGCTGCCCAATACTACCTACACATATCACTAGCTGCCCAGTACTACCTACACATATCACTAGCTGCCCAGTATTACCTACACATATCACTAGCTGCCCAATACTACTTTCACATATCACTAGCTGCCCAATACTACCTACACATATCACTAGCTGCCCAATACTACCTACACATATCACTAGCTGCCCAGTACTACCTACACATATCACTAGCTGCCCAGTACTACCTACACATATCACTAGCTGCCCAATACTACCTACACATATCACTAGCTGCCCAATACTACCTACACATATCACTAGCTGCCCAATACTACCTACACATATCACTAGCTGCCCAATACTACCTACACATATCACTAGCTGCCCAGTATTACCTACACATATCACTAGCTGCCCAGTATTACCTACACATATCACTAGCTGCCCAGTATTACCTACACATATCACTAGCTGCCCAGTACTACCTACACATATCACTAGCTGCCCAGTACTACCTACACATATCACTAGCTGCCCAATACTACCTACACATATCACTAGCTGCCCAATACTACCTACACATATCACTAGCTGCCCAGTACTACCTACACATATCACTAGCTGCCCAATACTACCTTCACATATCACTAGCTGCCCAATACTACCTACACATATCACTAGCTGCCCAATACTACCTACACATATCACTAGCTGCCCAATACTACCTACACATATCACTAGCTGCCCAGTACTACCTACACATATCACTAGCTGCCCAATACTACCTATACATATCACTAGCTGCCCAATACTACCTACACATATCACTAGCTGCCCAGTACTACCTACACATATCACTAGCTGCCCAATACTACCTACACATATCACTAGCTGCCCAGTACTACCTACACATATCACTAGCTGCCCAATACTACCTACACATATCACTAGCTGCCCAGTACTACCTACACATATCACTAGCTGCCCAGTACTACCTACACATATCACTAGCTGCCCAGTACTACCTACACATATCATTAGCTGCCCAGTACTACCTACACATATCACTAGCTGCCCAATACTACCTACACATATCACTAGCTGCCCAATACTACCTACACATATCACTAGCTGCCCAGTACTACCTACACATATCACTAGCTGCCCAATACTACCTACACATATCACTAGCTGCCCAATACGACCTACACATATCACTAGCTGCCCAATACTACCTTCACATATCACTAGCTTCCCAGTATTACCTACACATATCACTAGCTGCCCAATACTACCTACACATATCACTAGCTGCCCAATACGACCTACACATATCACTAGCTGCCCAATACTACCTTCACATATCACTAGCTTCCCAGTATTACCTACACATATCACTAGCTGCCCAATACTACCTACACATATCACTAGCTGCCCAATACTACCTACACATATCACTAGCTGCCCAATACTACCTACACATATCACTAGCTGCCCAGTACTACCTACACATATCACTAGCTGCCCAGTATTACCTACACATATCACTAGCTGCCCAATACTACCTACACATATCACTAGCTGCCCAATACTACCTACACATATCACTAGCTGCCCAATACTACCTACACATATCACTAGCTGCCCAATACTACCTACACATATCACTAGCTGCCCAATACTACCTACACATATCACTAGCTGCCCAGTATTACCTACACATATCACTAGCTGCCCAATACTACCTACACATATCACTAGCTGCCCAGTACTACCTACACATATCACTAGGATGCTATCCTTTCTCTGCCCAGGGCTGAAGTAGTGTGCTATAGGGTGCCAAATGAGACACAGCCTATAACAGAAGTCCTGTCCTTATGCCTCTCCCTCCAGGGGTCAGTGGTGACCCTGCGTGGTCTGTGGGAAATGGGTTACCAGGTGCTGCTGTCGTATGATGACCAGTCAGCAGCACGACACCAGGCTCTGTGGCCAGCGATACCTTACTGGTGGGCCAACCAAAACACGTCCAGCGGGGTGGTCAGCTATCTGGACTGGCAGAAAGACATGGGACGCCCAGGTATGGGAAAAGCCCTAGACTATGACTATGACTGTGCTCCTGAGTGGCGCAGTGGTCTAAGGCACTGCATCGCAGTGTTAACTGTGCCACTAGAGATCCTGGTTCGAATCCAGGCTCTGTCGCGACCGGGAGACTCATGGGCGGCGCACAATTGGCCCAGCGTCGTCCAGGATAGGGGAGGGAATGGCCGGCAGGGATGTAGCTCAGTTGATAGAGCATGGCGTTTGCAACGCCAGGGTTGTGGGTTTGATTCCCACGGGGGGCCAGTATAAAAAAAATATATATATGTATTCACTAACTGTAAGTCGCTCTGGATAAGAGCGTCTGCTAAATGACTAAAATGTAAATGTAAAAGTACTAAATGACTTTGAGGTTGAGACATGTTACAGTGCCTAGTCTATACACCCCTTGCACAGTCTTCACATTTTGCTGCCTTAGAATTCAATCCCAAAAAAGTATTACATTAATTTATTTCCTACAGATCTACACAACCTACTAGATATTTTTCCAAATTAATCAAAAATGAAGATGTCTTAATAGCGTATGTCTTCTCACTCCAAGAGATAATACTTGGTGGAAGAACCTTTGGCAGCCATTACAGCTGTGAATCTTTTTGGAATAAGATTCTACCAACTGCACAACTCAAGTTTTGTGGTTTCAGCATCATGTTATGGGTATGCTTGTCACCGGCAGGACTGGGGAGTTTCAGGAGCAAGATAAATATGAAAAGGAGCAAAGCCCAGGTAAAAACTTAAAATGAAAACCCACCGTAGTCTTCTGTAAACCTAACCCTGGAATATAGTTGCATTTTTCAGCAGGACAATTACAAGAAAATGTATGCCAAAGACACCAGAATGGTTTTCCAAGAGGTGGTAAATGTTCCTGAATGGTTTGAATATTGCTGTCCATCAATATCTCCTGATCAGATCTACTGAGCAATTCTGACAAAAAACTATGGATAGACAGTATGTTGCCCTAAGAGTTGTGTTGGTAGAATCTTATTTAAAATAATTCTCATCTGTAATGCATTTTACATTTTACATTTTAGTCATTTAGCAGACGCTCTTATCCAGAGCATACATTATTTTAATTTTTTTTAATGGCTGCCAAAGATGCTTCCACCAAGTATTTCCTCTGGGGTGTGAAGACATATGCAAACAACACATCTTCATTTTTTTAAAGGTTGTGTTTATCAGTATGATTTTTTAAATGACATTTAGGGCTCTATTCAATGAGATCCGCTTTAGCCGACATCTGCATAGCATATACAGTATGGAGCACAAACCCACATGTTAGAAATGGTTACCACAAGGTTAGAAAAACACCTACCATGTTTTTCCATTAGATATCCCGTATCTGTGGTTAAAACGCTTGTATCGCCCTAGTTATAACACTGTACCAACTGAAAAACAGGGCTGGGCCCTGGTCAAAAGTAGTGCACTATATAGGAAATAGGGTGCCATTTGGGATGCACACCAGATCAAATGCTGGCACTAAGACCGCATTCAACGAGCTGTATAAGGCCATAAGCAAACAAGAAAATGCTCATCCAGAAGCGGCGCTCCTAGTCGCCGGGGACTTTAATGCAGGCAAACTTAAATCCGTTTTACATAATTTCTACCAGCGTGTGACGTGCAACCAGAGGAAAAGAAATTCTAGACCACCTTTACTCCACACACAGAGACGCATACAAAGCTCTCCCTCGCCCTCCATTTGGCAAATCTGACCATAATTATATCCTCCTGATTCCTGCTTACAAGCAAAAACTAAAGCAGGAAGCACCAGTGACTCGCTCAATACGGAAGTGTTCAGATGACCATCATCCCGGAAACCCTAGACCCACTCCAATTCGCATACCGCCCCAACAGATCCACAGATGACGCAATCTCAATCGCACTCCACACTGCCCTTTCCCACCTGGACAAGAGGAACACCTATGTGAGAATGCTATTCATTGACTACAGCTCAGCGTTCAACACCATAGTGCCCTCCAAGCTCATCACTAAGCTAAGGACCCTAGGACTAAACACCTCCCTCTGCAACTGGATCCTGGACTTCCTGACGGGCCGCCCCCAGGTGGTAAGGGTAGGTAA
Organism: Coregonus lavaretus; assembly: GCF_964263955.1. Taxonomy (NCBI): domain Eukaryota; kingdom Metazoa; phylum Chordata; class Actinopteri; order Salmoniformes; family Salmonidae; genus Coregonus; species Coregonus lavaretus. The sequence continues at coordinate 56,424 of NW_028159271.1, read as the reverse complement.
CAACACATCCGCCATGCTGATCCTCAACACGGGGGCCCCTCAGGGGTGCGTGCTCAGTCCCCTCCTGTACTCCCTGTTCACCCATGACTGCATGGCCAGGCACGACTCCAACACCATCATTAAGTTTGCTGACGACACAACAGTGGTAGGCCTGATCACCGACAACGATGAGACAGCCTATAGGGAGGAGGTCAGAGACCTGGCCGTGTGGTGCCAGGACAACAACCTCTCCCTCAACGTGACCAAGACAAAGGAGATGATCGTGGACTACAGGAAAAGGAGGGCCGAACAGGCCCCCATTAACATCGACGGGGCTGTAGTGGAGCGGGTCGAGAGTTTCAAGTACCTTGGTGTCCACATCACCAACAAACTATCATGGTCCAAACACACCAAGACAGTCGTGAAGAGGGCACGACAACACCTTTTCCCCCTCAGGAGACTAAAAAGATTTGGCATGGTTCTCCAGATCCTCAAAAAGTTATACAGCTGCACCATCAAGAGCATCCTGACTGGTTGCATCACCGCCTGGTATGGCAACTGCTCGGCCTCCGACTGCAAGGCACTACAGAGGGTAGTGCGTACGGCCCAGTACATCACTGGGGCCAAGCTTCCTGCCATCCAGGACCTCTATACCAGGCGGTGTCAGAGGAAGGCCCTAAAAATTGTCAAAGACTCCAGCCACCCAAGTCATAGACTGTTCTCTCTGCTACCGCACAGCAAGCGATACCGGAGCGCCAAGTCTAGGTCCAAAAGGCTCCTTAACAGCTTCTACCCCGAAGCCATAAGACTGCTGAACAATTAATCAAATGGCCACCCGGACTATTTACATTGACCCCCCCCACTCTCTGTTTATTATCTATGTATAGTCACTTTACCCCTACCTACATGTACAAATTACCTCGACTAACCTGTAACCCTGCACATTGACTCGGTACCCCCTGTACATACGTTATTTTGTTACTTTCTATTTAATTTTTTACTTTGGTTTATTTAGTAAATATTTTCTTAACTATTTCTTGAACTGCATTGCTGGTTAAGTGCTTGTAAGAAAGCATTTCACGGTAAGGTCTACACCTGTTGTATTCGGTGCATGTTACAAATACAATTTTACTTAATTTTATTTTGACTTGGCGGAGCCAGCACCATTGTCAATAAAACGAGCGGAGTCTTTCGACACAGAAAGAAAGTCATTCAAGACTTTGAAAGTCAAACCATCAGGTGTAGGCGTTTGAGAGAGGTACAAATGCAGCTGCAGAGAGAGACCAAGTTCCTGGTGGTAATGACATGATGTTGTAGGAGTGTTTGCAAATTGTATAAAGGTGAAGATAATTCACTCACCCATTGATCATTCAGCCTATTTAATCCAGGATGGCATTGAGTATAGAGCAAGCACAGTAACAGATACATAATGCTGGCTTTTAGAGGTCTTTCAGCACAGGTGACGACCAGTAGACGTTGTGTACGACGACGTAGATTTTCCCACAGCCTTATCAGGTTTTCCAATCTGGCAACCGCTTCTCTGCTCCTAGCCTTCAGCACCTGCGCTCGCATAGCAGGCCTTGCGCGCAGATAGACGCTCCTGACTCGGCAAACTCCAAAAAGTTGTAGGCTACAGTTCACGACCGGCCCGAGGCAGAAAAACAAAGGCCTTCTCAATCAGAAATATTTGTACAAGCAAATTTCGTAAAATAGAGACGGAGATCTAAAAATAATAGTTGTTATATACAGCATCCACCTTCACATCAAAAGTCTTTGTTTCTGTAGACAGGATCAGGGTCATTAAAACAAAAACTCTTAACTCAGATGTCAAGGATAAGACATACAAACGGACAGACTGATTGGCTGCCATCTTGGAGTGACATAGATGTATTGGTAAAATAAACAGTTGAGGTATGACCAGTGATGTAATGGGGGCTCTATTCAATCAGATCCGCTTTAGCTGAAATCTACATAGCTGATGTTCTGACGGTGTCGGAGGTGGAACTGCCTTAGAGCTGTCCAATCCCCAAGCGGCTCCTGGCGTTATACCTAAAGCGGACGTTGCCATTGGCTGCACGGAGTCACATTAACTGAAATCCCATGCGGCCTTGTTAACCAGTTGGAACACTGTAATGTGAGATGTATTCTACACCTCCATTAGGATGCTAGAAATCCTCATTTTGTTTAATGATTTTTCAATTTGAGCGCAATTATTTCTATATAGCCTACACTTTCTCCTTCTGAACTTCTAACGAGAGTGGGGTGGGTGTGGCTTCGTGACAATGATCAAGAGCAGCTGCTCACCGATTTGTCAGATCCCAACGCAGTTACACTTCCGACACCGCCAAAATATCAGCTACCGCCGGTTAATGATCTGGTTGAATCTGGCTTTAATCCCTATTATTTAAATTTTTTTAGCTTTAATTTTAAGATAAAATACATTTGATTTGATAAATGTGAAGTTTAGTGTTTTCGGAGACTCTGGCTCTAGCGTTACTGCTAATGCAGTCTCCACTAACACAGGAACCTCATCTTTAAATGTCAATCACGCCGTAACGCTGAACTTCCGTGATACGGATTGAATAGGGTGTAGACTTAATCCATGTTTTGTTTTGTTCAGATGGTTTCTTTGTGTCTGGTCTGAACCTGACGGCTGATCGCTCCTACATCGCGCTGCATCCCTGTCAGTCCCTGCAGACCCTAACCCTGGCTAACTGGAAGGAGCTGAAGGCGTGGCTGGAGGAACAGGTCCCCGGACCACACCCTAACAGCCTCAACATCATAGCAGGAGACTTTATAGGACCTGTCCCCTTCTGTCCCCTGGTCATCAAGCTCAATAGAAAACTGTTACGGCAGCAGAGGATGGATCAGAGGACTCTTAAAGCAGAGGAGGACTGACTAGACTACAGATGAGAAATAAAATATCTGGTTTAGGGAGTCATTCAGTCCAAAATAAGTCATTCAAAGAGAACAGAAAACTGTTACAGCAGCAAAGTTACGAGGGAGGACAACCGGTCATTATCTGGTTTCACAGGGAATCCTTCTGACCTAGATACTTCAGAAATGATTCACACCCCTTGACTTTTTCCACATTTTGTTGTTTTGCCTGAATTTAAAATGGATTAAATTGAGATTTTGTGTCACTGGCCTACACACAATACCCCATAATGTCAAAGTGGAATTATGTTTTTAGGCAAGCCTAAATAAGTTCAGGAGTAAAAATGTGCTTAACAAGTCTGGACTCACTCTCTGTGCGATAATAGTGTTTAACATTAATTGTTTAATGACTACCTCATCTTTGTACCCCACACATACAATTATCTGTAAGGTCCCTCAGTCAAGAATTTCAAACACAGATTCAACCACAAAAACCAAGGAGGTTTTCCAACAAGAAGAGCACCTATTGGTAGATGGGTAAAAATAAAAAATCAGACTGAATATCCCTTTGAGCATGGTGAAGTTTTTAATTACACTTTGGATGGCGTATCAATACACCCAGTCACTACAAAGATACAGGCGTCCTTCCTAACTCAGTTGCCGGAGAGGAAGGAAACCTCTCAGGGATTTCACCATGAGGCCAATGGTGACTTCAAAACAGTTACAGAGTTTAATGGCTGTGATAGGAGAAAACTGAGGATGGATCAACAACATTGTAGTTACTCCACAATACTAACCTAAATGACAGAGTGAAAAGAAGGAAGCCTGTACAGAATACAAATATTCCAAAACATGCATCCTGTTTGCAATAAGGCACTAAAGTAAAACTGCAAAAAAAATGTGGCAAAGAAATGAACTATGTCCTTAATACAAAGCGTTATGTATATTTTCAACATGGTGGGGGCTGCATCATGTTATGGATATGCTTGTCATCGGCAAGGACTAGGGAGTTTGTAAGGATAAAAAGAAACGGAATAGAGCTAAGCACAGGCAAAATCCTAGAGGAAAACCTGGTTCAGTCTGCTTTCCAACAGACACTGGGAGACAAATTCACCTTTCAGCAGAACAGTAACATAAAACAGAAACCAAATATACACTGGAGTTGCTTACCAAGACGACATTGAATGTTCCTGAGTGGCCTAGATACAGTTTTGACTTAAATCGGCTTGAAAATCTACGGCAAGACTTGAAAATGGCTGTCTAGCAATGATCAACAACTAACTTGACAGAGCTTGAAGAATACAAAATAAAGTGTGCAAATATTGTACAATCCAGGTGTGCAAAGCTCTTAGAGACTTACCCAGAAAGACTCACAGCTGTAATCGCTGCCAAAGGTGATTCTAAGATGTATTGACTCCAGGGTATGAATACTAATGTGAATGAGATATTTCATTTAATACATTTTCAAAAAATTCTAAAAACATGTTTTCCCTTTGTCATTATGGGGTATTGTGTTTAGATGGGTGAAAATAAAATATAAAAATTATAATAATTGAATCCATGTTGGATTCCGGCTGTAACGCAACAAAATGTGGAATAAGTCAAGGGGTATTAATACTTTCTGAAGGCACTTTATCTCTTATACTCACACCCCTTATTCCTGTAACAGGACTCTTACAGTAGAAGAGGTCAATATTTTGTTTTAGGGAGTCATTAAAAGTCCACCTCTTGTTTCGTTTTTTCTATGGATTGTAAAATATTTACAGGAATATTCTACTTTTTGCAGTGATGATATTCATTTTTAAGAGATCAAATGTTACACATGCAGTGTTCCTCCTGATACAACCAGGTCCAGCTCAGTTGAGATGTGAAACATGATGTAGACAGTTACTTTGGACTGCAGGATTACAGATAAATAATGAATCAATATACTGTTATACTTTGTCACTTTCCTGTTACATATTTACATTTAAATACATTAAATGCATTTTATCATTCATACAACAAGAGTTGTTTGGTTTTCTGATGAATCACAGCTGACAGTACGAGTCGTCTCTCCTTGAATGACAACAAATACTTTATTGAACAATCCCTACTGTTGACCATTCAGCGACGAAGAGCGTAGACTTTCGGCTTGCCTCCAGAACATATTCTCACCGAAAGTCCAAAACAAACTATAAAACGTCACAATATATGCACAAACTCTTCCGAACTGTTTCGGCTGGGAAGCATGCATACGCCTTAACACAGAGCTATGGCATAGTTCCTGTTAACACAACCAGCAGCAGTATGCTTTTTTCTTTAGAGACAGTAGAATGGTCTCAGAACAGAGGACCTACCAGCTGTCATGAACAACAGAGAGCTATGGCATGCCATCATCCGGAGCATTGCGCAGCCATAAGCAAGAGAAGTTCTAGTATTTCAAGTAGTCATTGACACGGGGGAACACTGTGCTGCTAACTAGCTAACTGGGTACAGTAGTTCTGACTGAGACAGGGGAACACTGTGCTGCTAACTAGCTAACTGGGTACAGTAGTTCTGACTGAGACAGGGGAACACTGTGCTGCTAACTAGCTAACTGGGTACAGTAGTTCTGACTGAGACAGGGGAACACTGTGCTGCTAACTAGCTAACTGGGTACAGTAGTTCTGACTGAGACAGGGGAACACTGTGCTGCTAACTAGCTAACTGGGTACAGTAGTTCTGACTGAGACAGGGGAACACTGTGCTGCTAACTAGCTAACTGGGTACAGTAGTTCTGACTGAGACAGGGGAACACTGTGCTGCTAACTAGCTAACTGGGTACAGTAGTTCTGACTGAGACAGGGGAACACTGTGCTGCTAACTAGCTAACTGGGTACAGTAGTTCTGACTGAGACAGGGGAACACTGTGCTGCTAACTAGCTAACTGGGTACAGTAGTTCTAACTGAGACAGGGGAACAGTGCTGCTAACTAGCTAACTGGGTACAGTAGTTCTGACTGAGACAGGGGAACACTGTGCTGCTAACTAGCTAACTGGGTACAGTAGTTCTGACTGAGACAGGGGAACACTGTGCTGCTAACTAGCTAACTGGGTACAGTAGTTCTGACTGAGACAGGTGAACACTGCTGCTAGTGCTAACTGGGTACCGTGGAACAGCATCTCATTAAGACAGGTGTAGACCAATGATGTGTATAAACCCTGTATTACTGATGCTATGTATTGGCCAATGAGAGGCTTTGAAGCCAGCGGTCGGCCATATTGCCACTCCCCAGTAGGAGCAGCCCTCCATAGGAATGAATGGAATTCTACAGGATTTCAATTAAATGTTTCAAGGACAAAATTACATGTATTTAAGTATTTTTGTTGTTGTAGTGGGGACAGTAACATTACTACTCAAAACAAATACTTTAAGGAAAATGTTATATTTTTTTGTTGTATGTTTAGCTAACATAAAATATTTTTAAAGTATGCATTAGAATAAACGTGTCAAAAAACGAATGCAGACATCAATAAATGCATTTCTACAGCTTCCAAAATATGTTTTACAATGAAGGAGTACGAAGATGGCTGCGCGGTGTCTTCAATAAAGCGCCCTGTCAGTCATCCAGGGTTCATCACTGGTGTGCACCTGTAGTGCTTCTAACTACGTTGGAGCATCTTCCTGTAGCGTCCGTAAGCAGCAGCACCGATGATCACCTTGACGACAGCGGAACCTTCATCAGGGTTAACGTCCACTTCCTGAACCGTTGCCTCCTTGTACAGCCAGCTGGAAACACACGAAGACAAAGTTAATAATAATAATGCTTTTCAATACGAGTAACAGAGTGCTTCACATCATAAAATAATACAATAAAAGTACTAACAAAGAAACAGGAGGAAGGAGAATAAAAAAGATAGCTAATTAAAATCAGACGTTAAAATCATCTTTATAAAAGTGTGTCTTCAGCAGGAGGGATTTAAAAAGAGGCACTGAATCTGCAAGCCTCATCTCCCCTGGTCTAGTAGGGACCTCTATTAGTAGGGACCTCTATTAGTAGGGACCTCTATTAGTAGTCTAGTAGGGACCTCTATTAGTAGGGACCTCTATTAGTAGGGACCTCTATTAGTAGGGACCTCTATTAGTAGGGACCTCTATTAGTAGGGACCTCTATTAGTAGTCTAGTAGGGACCTCTATTAGTAGGGACCTCTATTAGTAGGGACCTCTATTAGTAGGGACCTCTATTAGTAGTCTAGTAGGGACCTCTATTAGTAGGGACCTCTATTAGTAGGGACCTCTATTAGTAGGGACCTCTATTAGTAGGGACCTCTATTAGTAGGGACCTCTATTAGTAGTCTAGTAGGGACCTCTATTAGTACAGACCTCTATTAGTAGTCTAGTAGGGACCTCTATTAGTAGGGACCTCTATTAGTACAGACCTCTATTAGTAGTCTAGTAGGGACCTCTATTAGTACGGACCTCTATTAGTAGGGACCTCTATTAGTAGGGACCTCTATTAGTAGGGACCTCTATTAGTAGTCTAGTAGGGACCTCTATTAGTAGGGACCTCTATTAGTAGGGACCTCTATTAGTAGTCTAGTAGGGACCTCTATTAGTACAGACCTCTATTAGTAGTCTAGTAGGGACCTCTATTAGTAGGGACCTCTATTAGTAGGGACCTCTATTAGTAGGGACCTCTATTAGTACGGACCTCTATTAGTAGGGACCTCTATTAGTAGGGACCTCTATTAGTAGGGACCTCTATTAGTAGGGACCTCTATTAGTAGGGGCCTCTATTAGTAGGGGCCTCTATTAGTAGTCTAGTAGGGGCCTCTATTAGTAGTCTAGTAGGGACCTCTATTAGTAGGGACCTCTATTAGTACAGACCTCTATTAGTAGTCTAGTAGGGACCTCTATTAGTAGGGACCTCTATTAGTAGGGACCTCTATTAGTAGGGACCTCTATTAGTAGGGACCTCTATTAGTAGGGACCTCTATTAGTAGTCTAGTAGGGACCTCTATTAGTAGGGACCTCTATTAGTAGGGACCTCTATTAGTAGTCTAGTAGGGACCTCTATTAGTAGGGACCTCTATTAGTAGGGACCTCTATTAGTAGTCTAGTAGGGACCTCTATTAGTAGGGACCTCTATTAGTAGGGACCTCTATTAGTAGTCTAGTAGGGACCTCTATTAGTAGGGACCTCTATTAGTAGGGACCTCTATTAGTAGTCTAGTAGGGACCTCTATTAGTAGGGACCTCTATTAGTAGGGACCTCTATTAGTAGTCTAGTAGGGACCTCTATTAGTAGGGACCTCTATTAGTAGGGACCTCTATTAGTAGTCTAGTAGGGACCTCTATTAGTAGGGACCTCTATTAGTAGGGACCTCTATTAGTAGGGACCTCTATTAGTAGGGACCTCTATTAGTAGGGACCTCTATTAGTAGTCTAGTAGGGACCTCTATTAGTAGGGACCTCTATTAGTAGGGACCTCTATTAGTAGGGACCTCTATTAGTAGGGACCTCTATTAGTAGTCTAGTAGGGACCTCTATTAGTAGGGACCTCTATTAGTAGGGGCCTCTATTAGTAGTCTAGTAGGGACCTCTATTAGTAGGGACCTCTATTAGTAGTCTAGTAGGGACCTCTATTAGTAGGGACCTCTATTAGTAGGGACCTCTATTAGTAGGGACCTCTATTAGTAGGGACCTCTATTAGTAGGGACCTCTATTAGTAGGGACCTCTATTAGTAGGGACCTCTATTAGTAGGGACCTCTATTAGTAGGGACCTCTATTAGTAGTCTAGTAGGGACCTCTATTAGTAGGGACCTCTATTAGTAGGGACCTCTATTAGTAGGGACCTCTATTAGTAGGGACCTCTATTAGTAGGGACCTCTATTAGTAGGGACCTCTATTAGTAGGGACCTCTATTAGTAGTCTAGTAGGGACCTCTATTAGTAGTCTAGTAGGGACCTCTATTAGTAGGGACCTCTATTAGTAGTCTAGTAGGGACCTCTATTAGTAGTCTAGTAGGGACCACGTCCAAGGGGCAAAAGGTCTTCATGTGAGCTTTGGGGGTAGATCAGCATTAATATTGCAGATAGATTGTAACTTCCATCAATGTAATTGTCTGCATCACTTCCAATCCCCCATACAGTCAGGAAAAAAAATATTTGATCCCCTGCTGATTTTGTACGTTTGCCCACTGACAAAGAAATGATCAGTCTATAATTTTAATGGTAGGTTTATTTGAACAGTGAGAGACAGAATAACAACAACAAAAATCCAGAAAAACGCATGTCAAAAATGTTATAAATTGATATGCATTTTAATGAGGGAAATAAGTATTTGACCCCCTCTCAATCAGAAAGATTTCTGGCTCCCAGGTGTCTTTTATACAGGTAACGAGCTGAGATTAGGAGCACACTCTTAAAGGGAGTGCTCCTAATCTCAGCTTGTTACCTGTATAAAAGACACCCGTCCACAGAAGCAATCAATCAATCAGATTCCAAACTCTCCACCATGGCCAAGACCAAAGAGCTCTCCAAGGATGTCAGGGACAATATTGTAGACCTACACAAGGCTGGAATGGGCTACAAGACCATCGCCAAGCAGCTTGGTGAGAAGGTGACAACAGTTGGTGCGATTATTTGCAAATGGAAGAAACACAAAATATTTGTCAGTCTCCCTCGGACTGGGCCTCCATGCAAGATCTGGTGGAGTTGCAATGATCATGAGAACGGTGAGGAATCAGCCCAGAACTACACGGGAGGATCTTGTCAATGATCTCAAGGCAGCTGGGACCATAGTCACCAAGAAAACAATTGGTAACACACTACGCCGTGAAGGACTGAAATCCTGCAGCGCCCGCAAGGTCCCCCTGCTCAAGAAAGCACATATACATGCCCGTCTGAAGTTTGCCAATTAACATCTGTATGATTCAGAGGAGAACTGGGTGAAAGTGTTGTGGTCAGATGAGACCAAAATCGATCTCTTTGGCATCAACTCAACGTGTTTGGAGGAGGAGGAATGCTGCCTATGACCCCAAGAACACCATCCCCACCATCAAACATGGAGGTGGAAACATTATGCTTTGGGGGTGTTTTTCTGCTAAGGGGACAGGACAACTTCACTGCATCAAAGGGACGATGGACGGGGCCATGTACCGTCAAATCTTGGGTGAGAACCTCCTTCCCTCAGCCAGGGCATTGAAAATGGGTTGTGGATGGGTATTCCAGCATGACAATGACCCAAAACACACGGCCAAGGCAACAAAGGAGTGGCTCAAGAAGAAGCACATTAAGGTCCTGGAGTGGCCTAGCCAGTCTCCAGACCTTAATCCCATAGAAAATTTGTGGAGGGAGCTGAAGGTTCGAGTTGCCAAACGTCAGCCTCGAAACCTTAATGACTTGGAGAAGATCTGCAAAGAGGAGTGGGACAAAATTCCTCCTGAGATGTGTGCAAACCTGGTGGCCAACTACAAGAAACGTCTGACCTCTGTGATTGCCAACAAGGGTTTTGCCACCAAGTACTAAGTCATGTTTTGCAGAGAGGTCAAATACTTATTTCCCTCATTAAAATGCAAATCAATATATACAATTTTTGACATGCGTTTTTCTGGATTTTTTTGTTGTTATTCTGTCTCTCACTGTTCAAATAAACCTACCATTACATTTATAGACTGATCATGTCTTTTTCAGTGGGCAAACGTACAAAATCAGCAGGGGATCAAATACTTTTTTCCCTCACTGTATGTTTTTTTTCATCCTCCTGCTTGTTCCCTAAATAGTTCTTGCATAGTTTGGAGCTTTGGGTCATTGTCCTGTTTTAGGAGGAAATTGGCTCCAATCAAGCGCCGTCCACAGGGTATGGCGTGGCTCTGCAAAATGGAGTGATAGCCTTCCTTCTTCAAGATCCCTTTTACCCTGTACAAATCTCCCACTTTAACACCACCAAAGCACCCCCAGACCATCACATTGCCTCCACCATGCTTGACAGATGGCATCAAGCACTCCTCCAGCATCTTTTCATTTGGTCTGGGTCTCACAAATGTTCTTCTTTGTGATCCGAACACCTCAAACTTCGATTCGTCTGTCCAGAACACTTTTTTCCAATCTTCCTCTGTCCAGTGTCTGTGTTCTTTTGCCCATCTTAATCTTTTATTTTTATTGGCCAGTCTGATATTTGGCTTTTTCTTTGCAACTCTGCCTAGAAGGTCAGCATCCCGGAGTCGCCTGTTCACTGTTGACGTTGAGACTGGTGTTTTGCGGGTACTATTTAATGAAGCTGCCAGTTGAGGACCTGTGAGGCGTCTGTTTCTCAAACTAGACACTCTAATGGGGCCTCCCACTCCTCTTTCTATTCTGGTTAGAGCCAGTTTGCGCTGTTCTGTGAAGGGAGTAGTACACAGTGTTGTACGAGATCTTCCGTTTCTTGGCAATTTCTCGCATGGAATAGCCTTCATTTCTCAGAACAAGAATAGACTGGCGAGTTTCAGAAGAAAGTTATTTGTTTCTGGCCATTTTGAGCCTGTAATCGAACCCACAATTGCTGATGCTCCAGATACTCAACTAGTCTCAAGAAGGCCAGTTTTATTGCTTCTTTAATCAGCACAACAGTTTTCAGCTGTGCTAACATAATTGCAAAAGGGTTTTCTAATGATCAATTAGCCTTTTAAAATGATAAACTTGGATTAGCAAACACAACGTGCCATTGGAACACAGGACTGATGGTTGCTGATAATGGGCCTCTGTACGCCTATGTAGATATTCCATAAAAAATCAGCCGTTTCCAGCTACAATAGCCATTTACAACATTAACAATGTCTACACTGTATTTCTGATCAATTTGATGTTATTTTAATGGGCAAAAACATTCCTGTTCTTTCGAAAAACAAGGAAATTTCTAAGTGACCCCAAACTTTTGAACAGTAGTGTACATTTTACGGACACAGTCAATTTTACAATAATTATATTTTGTTTGTTTTTTTCTCCTGAACTTCCTCTACCCTCAACCTCGCCGATCATTTTCATGATGTCCATCCGGTTTGCTTCTATATGCCATATCTTTCTAACTGTGCTCTTTCACAAAAGCTCTCAACCTATAACCCATATACTTATTATGGACACAGTATGCTTTACATTAGTTATCTTGTTGTTATTAGTTGTTATTATTTGTTATTAGTCCCATCCTTCCAACTCCATTCAACACCTCCCATCTATCTCTTAACACCATCCATATTGGATTTCTATTTGCCATATTTTTTTCAACTGTACTGTGATGTTTCACAAAAGTTCTGAACCTTTCTATTCTCATTGTTTCTACAGATTGCCTCAAATGCCTCCTGACCAGAAATGCTGGTATGGTGTCGGCAACTGTCAATGCTGGTGTCAATCTGAGATTTCATATTTTCTATCTCTTTTTTTTCTTTTTTTTTTGGTAAAGGCAGAGATCAGCTGTTAGGGGGGCACCAAAAACACACTAATTGTCTTATGTGGGGTCACTTAAACTATAGTTTTGGCAAGTTGGTTAGGACATCTACTTTGTGCATGACAAGTAATTTTTCCAACAATTGTTTACAGACAGATTATTTAATTTATAATTCACTGTATCACAATTCCAGTGGGTCAGAAGTTTACATACACTAAGTTGACTGTGCCTTTAAACAGCTTTGAAAATTCCAGAAAATACCACGTTCATCTGTACAAACAATCGTACGCAAGTATAAACACCATGGGAACATGTAGCCGTCAAACCGCTCAGGAAGGAGACGCGTTCTGTCTCCTAGAGATGAACGTACTTTGGTGCGAAAAGTGCAAATCAATCCCAGAACCTTGTGAACATGCTGGAGGAAACAGGTACAAAAGTATCTATATCCACAGTAAAACAAGTCCTATATCGACATGACCTGAAAGGCCGCTCAGCAAGGAAGAAGCCACTGCTCCAAAACCGCCATAAAAAAGGCAGATTACGGTTTGCAACTGCACATGGGGACAAAGATCGTACTTTTTGGAGAAATGTCCTCTGGTCTGATGAAACAAAAATAGAACTGTTTGGAGGAAAAGGGGGGTGCTTGCAAGCCAAAGAACACCATCCCAACCGTGAAGCACAGGGGTGGCAGCTTTTTTGCTGCAGGAGGGACTGGTGCATTTCACAAAATAGATGGCATGATGTGGAAGGAAAATTATGTGAATATATTGTAGCAACATCTCAAGACATCAGTCAGGAAGTTAAAGCTTGGTCGCAAATGGATCTTCCAAATGGAAAATGACCCCAAGCATACTTCCAAAGTTGTGGCAAAATGGCTTAAGGACAACAAAGTCAAAGTATTGGAGTGGCCATCAGAAAGCCCTGACCTCAATCCTATAGAACAATTGTGGGCAGAACTGAAAAAGCGTGTGCGAGCAAGGAGGCCTACAAACCTGGCTCAGTTACACCAGCTCTGTCAGGAGGAATGGGCCAAAATTCACCCAACTTATTGTGGGAAGCTATAAACAATTTAAAGGCACACAATCCCTGCAGGCCAAACCCTCCCCTACCTTGGACGACGCTGGACCAATTGTGCGCCGCCCAAGGGTCTCCCGGTCACGGTCGGCTACGACAGAGCCTGGACTCGAACCAGGATCTCTAGTGGCACAGCTAGCACTGCGATGCAGTCCCTTAGACCACTGCGCCATCCTTTAACTAAATATACTTTCCTGCAACCCGCCTCACCCAATGTGGAACGGATTCTATTATTTTTTTATACTTTTTTATCCAGAACCTCTGGCTGAAACTAGCCAGCTAACTAGCTACTTGCTATTAGCCACCATTAGCGGTCTTCACCATTGTCCGTGGCCTGCACTACCTACCAGCCAGCTCTAGCCTGGACAATTATCGGCCAGTCTGCACTGTCTGCACATCGCGCTATCGAGCCAGAGCATATCGGATTTTCTGCCGGAATCACTGAATCACTGGACCTTAACACCGGATCATCGCAACTAGCTAGCTGCAACCGAATGGCTGTTGTCGTTGTTGGCTAATCACCACTAATCACCACTGTCCTGAAGCTAACCCCAGTTAGCCTTGAGCTAGCCTCGAGCCAGCCCCATCTCCCGGCTATCTACCTCTCTGTCAACCGGACGGGACCTCCTAGTGTTGACACGGAGCCCCGCCAATCCTCACGACTGGTCTGCCGACGTAATCGTCTGATGTGGTTTCAACAGGCTTCCCGTTGTGACGACCACGAAGATCCATCTGCTAGCCCCGGCCCGCTAGCACACGCAATCAACAGCCGTGTCTCCTGCTCGCCTGTGTCGTAGCAGCCACTTAACTGCTCCCGGACTCACCTATTGCTGTTCACTGGACCTTATGATCACTCAGCTACACAGCTGATGCCTGCTGGACTGTTCCTTTACACGGTACCCCATCCTGTTTATCTGTTTAGCCTCAGCTCAATCTTTCGTCACCATTACCAGCTGTTGTCTTAGCTCTCTCGAATAACACCTGTGACTGCTTTATGCCTCTCTCCCATGTCAATATGCCTTGCCTATTGCTGTTTCGGTTAGTTCTAACTGTACTTTTTCAATGTAGAGCCCCCAGTCCTGCTCAACCTGTCTCAGATAGATCCTTTGTCCCACCCCCCACACACGCGGAGACCGGCTCAATCGGTGCCTCCAGTGATGCTATCTCTTTCATCTTTACCCAACGCTTAGGTTTACCTCCACTGTACTCATTTCCTTCCATATCCTTGTCTGTACATAATGCCCTGAATCTATTCTAAAATGCCCGGAAATCGGCCCCTTTTTTTCTCTGCACCCAACGCACTAGAATACCACTTCTTAAAGCCTTTAGCCATATCCTTATTCTATTCCTCGTCTGTTCCTCTGGTGATGTAGAGGTTAACCCAGGCCCTGTAGCCCCCAGTATCACTCCTACTCCCCAGGCACTATCATTTATTGACTTCTGTAATCGCAAAAGCCTTGGTTTCTTGCATGTTAACATCAGAAGCCTCCTCCCTAAGTTTGAGTTATTCACTGCGTTAGCACACTCAGCCAACCCTGATGTTCAAAAATGTCAAAGACTCCAGCCACCCTAGTCATAGACTGTTCTCTCTGCTACCGCACGGCAAGTGGTACCGGAGTGCCAAGTCTAGGTCCAAAATACTTCTCAACATCTTCTACCTCCAAGCCATAAGACTCCTGAACAGCTAATCATGGCTACCCGGACTATTTGCACTGCCCCCCGCATTTCACTGTAATGTCTGCACCTGTTGTATTCGGCTCATGTGGCCAATAAAATTTGATTTGATTTTGATTCTAGCAGTGTCTGAATCCTGGCTTAGGAAGACCACCAAAGATTCTGACATTTCCATTCCAAACTACAACATTTCCCGTCTAGATAGAACTGCCAAAGGGGGTGGGGTTGCAATCTACTGTAGAGATAGCCTGCAGAGCTCTATCATACTATCCAGGTCTGTGCCCAAACAGTTTGAGCTTCTACTTCTAAAAATTCACCTTTCCAGAAATAAGTCTCTCACTGTTGCCGCTTGCTACAGACCCCCCCTCAGCCCCCAGCTGTGCCCTGGACACCATATGTGAATTGATTGCCCCCCATCTATCCTCAGAGTTCGTACTGCTTGGTGACCTAAACTGGGATATGCTTAACATCCCGGACGTCCTACAATCCAAACTAGATGCCCTCAATCTCACACAAATTATCAACGAACCTACCAGGTACTACCCTAAATCCGTAAACATGGGCACCCTCATAGACATCATCCGGACTAATTTACCCTCTAAATACACCACCGCTGTCTTCAACCAGGATCTCAGCGATCACTGCCTCATTGCCTGCGTCCGTAATGGGTCCGCGGTCAAACGACCACCCCTCATCACTGTCAAACGCTCCCTAAAACACTTCAGCGAGCAGGCCTTTCTAATTGACCTGGCCCGGGTATCCTGGATGGATATTGACCTCATTCCGTCAGTAGAGGATGACTGGTTGGTCTTTAAAAGTGCTTTCCTCTCCATCTTAAATAAGCATGCCCCATTCAAAAAATTCTGAACTAAGAACAGATATAGCCCCTGGTTCACCTCAGACTTGACTGCCCTTGACCAGCACAAAAACATCCTGTGGCGTACGGCATTAGCATCGAGCAGCCCCCGCGATATGCAACTTTTCAGGGAAGTCAGGAACCAATATACACAATCAGTTAGGAAAGCAAAGGCTAACTTTTTCAAACAGAAATTTGCATCCTGTAGCACTAACTCCAAAAAGTTTTGGGACACTGTAAAGTCAATGGAGAATAAGAGCACCTCCTCCCAGCTGCCCACTGCACTGAGGCTAGGAAACACTGTCACTACCGATAAATCTACGATAATCAAACATTTCAACAAGCATTTTGCTTCGGCTGGCCATGCTTTCCACCTGGCTACCACTACCCCGGCCACCAGCTCTGCACCCTCCGCTGCAACTTGCCCATGCCCCCCCGCTTCTCCTTCACCCAAATTCAGATAGCTGATGTTCTGAAAGAGCTGCAAAATCTGGACCCCTACAAATCAGCTGGGCTAGACAATCTGGACCCTTTCTTTCTAAAATTAGCTGCCGAAATTGTCGCAACCCCTATTACTAGTCTGTTCAACCTCTCTTTCATAACGTCTGAGATCCCCAGAGATTGGAAAGCTGCCGCGGTCATCCCCCTCTTCAAAGGGGGTAACACTCTAGATCCAAACTGTTACAGACCTATATCCATCCTGCCCTGCCTTTCGAAAGTATTTGAAAGCCAAGTTAACAAACAGATCACCGACCATTTAGAATACCACCGTACCTTCTCCGCTATGCAATCTGGTTTCCGAGCTGGTCATGGGTGCACCTCTGCCACGCTCAAGGTCCTAAACGATATAATAACCGCGATCGATAAAAGACAGTACTGTGCAGCCGTCTTCATCGACCTGGCCAAGGCTTTTGACTCTGTCAATCACCACATTCTTATTGGCAGACTAAATAGCCTTGGTTTCTCAAATGACTGCCTCGCCTGGTTCACCAACTACTTCTCAGATAGAGTTCAATGTGTCAAATCGGAGGGCCTGTTGTCTGGACCTCTGGCCGTCTCTATGGGGGTGCCACAGGGTTCAATTCTCGGGCCGACTCTATTCTCTGTGTATATCAGTGATGTCGCTCTTGCTGCTGGTGACTCTCAGATCCACCTCTAAGCAGACGACACCATTTTGTATACATCTGGCCCTTCATTGGACACAGTGTTAACAAACCTCCAAACGAGCTTTAACACTCCGTCCGTGGCCTCCAACTGCTCTTAAACACTAGTAAAACTAGACGCATGCTTTTCAATCGAACGCTGCTTGCACCCGCCCGCCCGACTAGAATCACTACTCTCGGCAGCTCTGACTTAGAATATGTGGACAACTACAAATACCTAGGTGTCTGGTTAGACTGTAAACTCTCCTTCCAGACTCACATTAAGCATCTCCAATCCAAAGTTAACTCTAGAATCGGCTTCCTATTTCGCAACAAAGCCTCCTTCACTCATGCTGCCAAACATGCCCCCGTAAAACTGACTATCCTACCGATCCTTGACTTCGGCGATGTCATTTACAAAATAGCTTCCAACACTCTACTCAGCAAATTGGATGTAGTCTATCACAGTGCCATCCGTTTTGTCACCAAAGCCCCATATACTACCCACCATTGTGACCTGTACGCTCTCGTTGGCTGGCCCTCACTACATATTCGTCGCCAAACCCACTTGCTCCAGGTCATCTATAAATCCTTTCTAGGCAAATCCCCGCCTTATCTTAGATCATTGGTCACCATAGCAGCACCCACCCGTAGTCTGCGCTCCAGCAGGTATATCTCGCTGGTCATCCCCAAAGCCAACACCTCCTTTGGCCACCATTCCTTCCAGTTCTCTGCTGCTAATGACTGGAACGAACTGCAAAAATCTCTGAAGCAGGAGACACTTATCTCCCTCACTAACTTTAAGCATCAGTTGTCAGAGCAGCTTACCGATCACTGCACCTGTACACAGCCCATCTGAAATTAGCCCACCCAACTACCTCATCCCCATATTGTTATTTACATTGTTATTTATTTTGCTCATTTGCACCCCAGTATCTCTACTTGCACATCATCTTCTGTACATCTATCACTCCAGTGTTAATACTAAATTGTAATTATTTTGCACTATGGCCTATTTATTGCCTTACCTCCATAACTTACTACATTTGCACACACTGTATATAGATTTTCTATTTTCTATAGTGTTTTTGACTGTACGTTTTGTTTTACCCCATATGTAACTCTGTGTTGTTGTTTTTATCGCACTGCTTTGCTTTATCTTGGTCAGGTCGCAGTTGTAAATGAGAACTTGTTCTCAACTGGCTTACCTGGTTAAATAAAGGTGAAATAAATAAATAAAATCAAAATTAGCCTATCAGAAGCTTCTAAAGCCATAAGTGAAATAATCTGTCTGTAAACAATTGTTGGAAAAATTACTTGTGTCATGCACAAAGTAGATGTCCTAACCGACTTGCCAAAACTATAGTTTGTTAACAAGAAATTTGTGGAGTGGTTGAAAAACGAGTTTTAATGACTCCAACCAAAGTGTATGTAAACTTCCAACTTCAACTGTACTAATTGAGTGTATGTAAACGTCTGACCCACTGGGAATGTGATGAAAGAAATAAAAGCTGAAATAAATCATTCTCTCTACTATTATTCTGACATTTCACATTCTTAAAATAAAGTGGTGATCCTAACTGACCTAAAACAGGGAATTTTTACTAGGATTAAATGTCAGGAATAGTGAAAAACTGAGTTTAAAAGTACTTGGCTAAGGTGTATGTAAACTTCCGACTTCAACTGTATGTCAATAAAACTGTTCAGCAAATCATCAGTGTGATGACAAAGAACAGAATAATTAGTAGAGGATTAAAAAACCATTTGTAAATTGACCAGCAGCTGTGGAGTTAATGATGCGAGAGTGAGTAGGGAGAGACACATTTCTATCAATATTCAGACCATGTGATCAAGATCAACAGTATGGCCTTGGTTGTGTGCAGGCCCTGTGGCATGTCGCACAACGTTAAAGGATTCGAACAGAAACTCACCAGCTAGTGCTGGTTTGGGCAACACACACACAACTGTTTAGAGATCCAATAATAATAACACTGTCATATGTAATACATAACCAAAGATAGCAGGTCAGAGAATTCTGCAATGAACTAACTATTAGGATTAGGTACACTAAAATATACACGGTGGGCTGTTTCATGTTCAAGCAAAAGATACGGCTCTCAAATGAGGAAAATGAACCACATGACACAGAGATACACCCTGTGTATACTGAAGAAGAAGCAGAAGAAGAAGAAGCAGAAGCAGAAGAAGAAGCAGAAGAAGCAAAAGAAGCAAAAGAAGCAGAAGAAGAAGAAGCAGAAGAAGAAGCAGAAGAAGAAGCAGAAGAAGCAAAAGAAGCAGAAGAAGAAGAAGCAGAAGAAGAAGAAGCAGAAGAAGGAGAAGCAGAAGAAGAAGAAGCAGAAGAAGAAGAAGAAGAAGCAGAAGCAGAAGAAGAGGCAGAAGAAGAAGCAGAAGCAGAAGAAGAAGAAGCAGAAGAAGAAGCAGAAGCAGAAGAAGAAGAAGCAGAAGAAGAAGAAGCAGAAGAAGAAGCAGAAGAAGAAGCAGAAGAAGAAGCAGAAGCAGAAGAAGAAGAAGCAGAAGAAGAAGAAGCAGAAGAAGAAGCAGAAGAAGAAGCAGAAGCAGAAGAAGAGGCAGAAGAAGAAGAAGAAGAAGAAGAAGCAGAAGCAGAAGCAGAAGAGGCAGAAGTGTAACACCATATGAATAAGGTTGTTCAAAGTGACTGCTCCTATAATCCTGTCATTACTGTAGCAGTCACTCACAGTATGTGGCTTAACCTTACCTTAACTGGGAGCTCCTGAGGTCAACCGTGAGAGTCAGGACCTGTTTCCCGGTAGATCTCACTATAGCTTCTTCTACTACAGTCTTCAGGTGCTCCAGGCCCTGTTCTCTCAGAGCAGAGATAGGCAGGCTGTTGGGCTCAGATGGCTCATAGCTGAGGAGGACAACATATCCATGTAATGAATGATAATAACTCTTATATGGATAAACACCATAGTCAGAAATACATCTGGCAGACTTTAGGTCCTCCGCTGAACAGACTTTAGTTCCACCCCTCAACAGACTTTAGGTCCTCCCCTCAACAGACTTTAGGTCCTCCCCTCAACAGACTTTAGGTCCTCCCCTCAACAGACTTTAGGTCCTCCCCTCAACAGACTTTAGGTCCTCCCCTCAACAGACTTTAGTTCCTCCCCTCAACAGACTTTAGGTCCTCCCCTCAACAGACTTTAGGTCCTCCCCTCAACAGACTTTAGGTCCTCCCCTCAACAGACTTTAGTTCCTCCCCTCAACAGACTTTAGGTCCTCCCCTGTCACACTGTTTTAACTGTGTGTGTGTGTGTGTGTGTGTGTGTGTGTGTGTGTGTGTGTGTGTGTGTGTGTGTGTGTGTGTGTGTGTGTGTGTGTGTGTGTGGACGTGTTTAACTATACTTGTGGGGACCAGAAGTCCCCACAAGAATAGTAAACAAACTGGGGACGTTTTGTTAGTCCCCACAAGGTCAAATGCTATATCTAGGGGGTTTAGGATTAAGGTTAGAATTAGGGTTAGAATTAGGTTTAGGGTTAGGAGCTAGGGTTAGTTTTAGGGTTAGGGTTAGGAGCTAGGGTTAGGTTTTTAAGGTTATATTTTCAGGTTAAGATTAGGATTAGGGTACTGGTTAGGTTTAGGGAAAATAGGATTTTGAATGGGACTGAATTGTGTGTCCCCACAAGGTTAGTTGTACAAGACTGTGTGTGTGTGAATGTTCATCTCCTCACCTGTCCACCAGATCTATCTTATTATGGACTTCTATGATGGAGCTCATCAGTCTGTCTGGGATCTGAAGGTTCATCAGGACATTCAACACATTCTCCTTCTGGTTCACGGTCTCTGGGTGGCTGATGTCTCTCACATGGATTATCAGGTCCTGGGCACAGAACAAGGAGAAAGTACACTATATATGTCCTACTGTCTCTTTAACAACAATATATACTATATATACACTATATATACAGCAGTATGTCCTACTGTCTCTTTAACAACAAGATATACTATATATACATTATATATACAGCAGTATGTACTACTGTCTCTTTAACAACAAGATATACTATATATACACTATATATACAGCAGTATGTCCTACTGTCTCTTTAACAACAAGATATACTATATATACACTATATATACAGCAGTATGTACTACTGTCTCTTTAACAACAAGATATACTATATATACACTATATATACAGCAGTATGTCCTACTGTCTCTTTAACAACAAGATATACAGCAGTATGTACTACTGTCTCTTTAACAACAATATATACTATATATACACTATATATACAGCAGTATGTCCTACTGTCTCTTTAACAACAAGATATACTATATATACATTATATATACAGCAGTATGTACTACTGTCTCTTTAACAACAAGATATACTATATATACACTATATATACAGCAGTATGTCCTACTGTCTCTTTAACAACAAGATATACTATATATACACTATATATACAGCAGTATGTACTACTGTCTCTTTAACAACAAGATATACTATATATACACTATATATACAGCAGTATGTCTACTGTCTCTTTAACAACAAGATATACAGCAGTATGTACTACTGTCTCTTTAACAACAATATATACTATATATACACTATATATACAGCAGTATGTCCTACTGTCTCTTTAACAACAATATATACTATATATACATTATATATACAGCAGTATGTACTACTGTCTCTTTAACAACAATATATACTATATATACACTATATATACAGCAGTATGTACTACTGTCTCTTTAACAACAATATATACTATATATACACTATATATACAGCAGTATGTCCTACTGTCTCTTTAACAACAATATATACTATATATACACTATATATACAGCAGTGTGTACTACTGTCTCTTTAACAACAAGATATACTATATATACATTATATATACAGCAGTATGTCCTACTGTCTCTTTAACAACAAGATATACTATATATACACTATATATACAGCAGTATGTACTACTGTCTCTTTAACAACAATATATACTATATATACATTATATATACAGCAGTATGTACTACTGTCTCTTTAACAACAATATATACTATATATACATTATATATACAGCAGTATGTACTACTGTCTCTTTAACAACAATATATACTATATATACAGCAGTATGTACTACTGTCTCTTTAACAACAAGATATACAGCAGTATGTACTACTGTCTCTTTAACAACAAGATATACTATATATACACACTATATATACAGCAGTGTGTACTACTGTCTCTTTAACAACAAGATATACTATATATACACTATATATACAGCAGTATGTCCTACTGTCTCTTTAACAAAAAGATATACTATATATACACTATATATACAGCAGTATGTACTACTGTCTCTTTAACAACAATATATACTATATATACATTATATATACAGCAGTATGTACTACTGTCTCTTTAACAACAAGATATACTATATATACAGCAGTATGTACTACTGTCTCTTTAACAACAATATATACAGCAGTATGTACTACTGTCTCTTTAACAACAAGATATACTATATATACACACTATATATACAGCAGTGTGTACTACTGTCTCTTTAACAACAAGATATACTATATACACACTATATATACAGCAGTATGTACTACTGTCTCTTTAACAACAAGATATACAGCAGTATGTACTACTGTCTCTTTAACAACAAGATACACTATATATACAGCAGTATGTACTACTGTCTCTTTAACAACAATATATACTATATATACATTATATATACAGCAGTATGTACTACTGTCTCTTTAACAACAAGATACACTATATATACAGCAGTATGTACTACTGTCTCTTTAACAACAATATATACTATATATACACTATATATACAGCAGTGTGTACTACTGTCTCATTAACAACAATATATACTATATATACAGTGGGGAGAACAAGTATTTGATACACTGCCGATTTTGCAGGTTTTCCTACTTACAAAGCATGTAGAGGTCTGTAATTTTTTATCATAGGTACACTTCAACTGTGAGAGACGGAATCTAAAACAAAAATCCAGAAAATCACATTGTATGATTTTTAAGTAATTCATTTGCATTTTATTGCATGACATAAGTATTTGATACATCAGAAAAGCAGAACTTAATATTTGGTACAGAAACCTTTGTTTGCAATTACAGAGATCATACGTTTCCTGTAGGTCTTGACCAGGTTTGCACACACTGCAGCAGGGATTTTGGCCCACTCCTCCATACAGACCTTCTCCAGATCCTTCAGGTTTCGGGGCTGTCGCTGGGCAATACGGACTTTCAGCTCCCTCCAAAGATTTTCTATTGGGATCAGGTCTGGAGACTGGCTAGGCCACTCCAGGACCTTGAGATGCCTCTTACAGAGCCACTCCTTAGTTGCCCTGGCTGTGTGTTTCGGGTCGTTGTCATGCTGGAAGACCCAGCCACGACCCATCTTCAATGCTCTTACTGAGGGAAGGAGGTTGTTGGCCAAGATCTCGCGATACATGGCCCCATCCATCCTCCCCTCAATATGGTGCAGTCGTCCTGTCCCCTTTGCAGAAAAGCATCCCCAAAGAATGATGTTTCCACCTCCATGCTTCACGGTTGGGATGGTGTTCTTGGGGTTGTACTCATCTTTCTTCTTCCTCCAAACACGGCAAGTGGAGTTTAGACCAAAAAGCTCTATTTTTGTCTCATCAGACCACATGACCTTCTCCCATTCCTCATCTGGATCATCCAGATGGTCATTGGCAAACTTCAGACGGGCCTGGACATGCGCTGGCTTGAGCAGGGGGACCTTGCGTGCGCTGCAGGATTTTAATCCATGACGGCGTAGTGTGTTACTAATGTTTTTCTTTGAGACTGTGGTCCCAGCTCTCTTCTGGTCATTGACCAGGTCCTGCCGTGTAGTTCTGGGCTGATTCCTCACCTTCCTCATGATCATTGATGCCCCACGAGGTGAGATCTTGCACGGAGCCCCAGACCGAGGGTGATTGACCGTCATCTTGAACTTTTCTAATAATTGCGCCAACAGTTGTTGCCTTCTCACCAAGCTGCTTGCCTATTGTCCTGTAGCCTATCCCAGCCTTGTGCAGGTCTACAATTTTATCCCTGATGTCCTTACACAGCTCTCTGTTCTTGGCCATTGTGGAGAGGTTGGAGTCTGTTTGATTGAGTGTGTGGACAGGTGTCTTTTATACAGGTAACTCCTGAGTGGCGCAGTGGTCTAAGGCACTGCATCGCAGTGCTAACTGTGCCACTAGAGATCCTGGTTCGAATCCAGGCTCTGTCGCAGCCGGCCGCGACCGGGAGACTCATGGGCGGCGCACAATTGGCCCAGCGTCGTCCAGGGTAGGGGAGGGAATGGCCGGCAGGGATGTAGCTCAGTTGATAGAGCATGGCGTTTGCAACGCCAGGGTTGTGGGTTCGATTCCCACGGGGGGCCAGTATTTAAAAAAAAAATTATTCACTAACTGTAAGTCGCTCTGGATAAGAGCGTCTGCTAAATGATGTAAATGTAAATGTAACGAGTTCAAACAGGTGCAGTTAATACAGGTAATGAGTGGAGAACAGGAGGGCTTCTTAAAGAAAAACTAACAGGTCTGTGAGAGCCGGAATTCTTACTGGTTGGTAGGTGATCAAATACTTATGTCATGCAATAAAATGCAAATTAATTACTTAAAAATCATACAATGTGATTTTCTGGATTTTTGTTTTAGATTCTGTCTCTCACAGTTGAAGTGTACCTATGATAAAAAATGACAGACCTCTACATGCTTTGTAAGTAGGAAAACCTGCAAAATCGGCAGTGTATCAAATACTTGTTCTCCCCACTGTACACTATCTATACAGCAGCATGTGGACACCCCTTCAAATCAGTGGATTCTGCTATTTCAGCCGCACCCGTTGCTGACAGGTTTATCAAACCGAGCACACATCCATGCAATCTCCATAGACAAACATTGGCAGTAGAATGGCCTTACTGAAGAGCTCAGTGACTTTCATCGTGGCACCGTCATAGGATGCCACCTTTCCAACAACTCAGTTCGTCAAATTTCTGCCCTGCTAGAGCTGCCCCGGTCTAGGAGCAACAACGGCTCAGCCGCAAAGTGGTAGGCCACACAAGCTCACAGAACGGGACCACCAAGTGCTGACGCAGGTAACGCGTAAATATTATCTGTCCTCGGTTGCAACACTCACTACCGAGTTCCAAACTGCCTCTGGAAGCCACGTCAGCACAAGAACTGTTAGTCGGGAGCTTCATGAAATGGGTTTCCATGGCCGCGCAGTGGCACACAAGCCTAAGATCACCATTCGCAATGCCAAGCGTCGGCTGGAGTGGTGTAAAGCTGACTCTTGGACTCTGGAGCAGTGGAAATGAGTTCTCTGGAGTGATGAATCATGCTTCACCATCTGGCAGTCCGACGGACTAATCTGGGTTTGGCGGATGCCAGGAGAACGCTACCTGCCCCAATGCATTGTGCCAACTGTAACGTTTGGTGGAGGAGGAATAATGGTCTGGGGCTGTGAAGGGAAATCTTAACGAACACCTTTGGGATGAATTGGAAACATTTTGCAATGAAAATTGTAGTAACATACAGAGTGAGTGACGTCGTCCAGCGTGGCAGAGAAGGAGTCTATGAGCTGGTGGGGAAGCTGGGACAGGAAGCCAATGGTGTCCACATAGAGCACCGTCATGTGACTAGGCAGCGTGCCGGCGTGCACCGTGACGTCCAGCGTGGCAAACAGCTGATCTCTGGGCTGCAGCGCCGCGTCACCCGTCAACGCCTTGATCAGGGTCGTCTTACCTGGATCAGAGATGGAGTTTATCAGCAACGAACAGGCAGAAGAGACAATATTTTAATTAGATATTAAATAAGTGCTGTTGGAGGTGTAATGGTCAATAAATAAGTGGGTAAATGCTGATCACCGTTCGCGGTGAATGAAGCAACACTCCCTATTTTTATAATGATATGATATTACATTTAGCAGCAACAGGTGGGTAAATGATAGAGTTGGTATAGCCCATAACCACAGGAGGCTGCTGAGGGGAGGACGGCTCATAATAATGGAATGGCATCAAACACCTGGAAACAGACTATGGGAGGAGCACAGTACTACATAGAGCCATTACTACATGGAACTCTATTCCACATCAGGTAACTGATGCAAGCAGTAAAATTAGATTTAAAAAAACAGATAAAAAAACACCTTATGGAACAGCGGGGACTGTGAAGCAACACAAACATAGACACAAACACATGCATACACACACACACGATAACACACACACTGTACACATGGATGTGTTGTGAAATGTATTGTAATGTTTTTAAAATTGTATATAACTGCCTTAATGTTGCTGGACCCCAGGCGGAGAAGCTGCTGCCTTGGCAGGAACTAATGGGGATCCATAATAAACCCCAGGAAGAGTAGCTGCTGCCTTGGCAGGAACTAATGGGGATCCATAATAAACCCCAGGAAGAGTAGCCGCTGCCTTGGCAGGAACTAATGGGGATCCATAATAAACCCCAGGAAGAGTAGCCGCTGCCTTGGCAGGAACTAATGTGGATCCATAATAAACCCCAGGAAGAGTAGCTGCTGCCTTGACAGGAACTAATGGGGATCCATAATAAACCCCAGGAAGAGCAGCTGCTGCCTTGGCAGGAACTAATGGGGATCCATAATAAATCCCAGGAAGAATAGCTGCTGCCTTGGCAGGAACTAATGGGGATCCATAATAAACCCCAGGAAGAGTAGCTGCTGCCTTGGCAGGAACTAATGGGGATCCATAATAAACCCCAGGAAGAGTAGCCGCTGCCTTGGCAGGAACTAATGGGGATCCATAATAAACCCCAGGAAGAGTAGCCGCTGCCTTGACAGGAACTAATGGGGATCCATAATAAACCCCAGGAAGAGCAGCTGCTGCCTTGGCAGGAACTAATGGGGATCCATAATAAACCCCAGGAAGAGTAGCTACTGCCTTGGCAGGAACTAATGGGGATCCATTATAAACCCCAGGAAGAATAGCTGCTGCCTTGGCAGGAACTAATGGGGATCCATAATAAACCCCAGGAAGAGTAGCTGCTGCCTTGGCAGGAACTAATGGGGATCCATAATAAACCCCAGGAAGAGTAGCTGCTGCCTTGGCAGGAACTAATGGGGATCCATTATAAACCCCAGGAAGAGTAGCTGCTGCCTTGGCAGGAACTAATGGGGATCCATTATAAACCCCAGGAAGAGTAGCTGCTGCCTTGGCAGGAACTAATGGGGATCCATAATAAACCCCACGAAGAGTAGCTGCTGCCTTGTCAAGAACTAATGGGGATCCATAATAAACCCCAGGAAGAGTAGCAGCTGCCTTGTCAAGAATTAATGGGGATCCATAATAAACCCCAGGAAGAGTAGCTGCTGCCTTGGCAGGAACTAATGGGGATCCATAATAAACCCCAGGAAGAGCAGCTGCTGCCTTGGCAGGAACTAATGGGGATCCATAATAAACCCCAGGAAGAGTAGCTGCTGCCTTGACAGGAACTAATGGGGATCCATAATAAACCCCAGGAAGAGTAGCTGCTGCCTTGGCAGGAACTTATGGGGATCCATAATAAACCCCAGGAAGAGTAGCTGCTGCCTTGGCAGGAACTTATGGGGATCCATAATAAACCCCAGGAAGAGTAGCTGCTGCCTTGGCAGGAACTAATGGGGATCCATAATAAACCACAGGAAGAGTAGCTGCTGCCTTGGCAGGAACTAATGGGGATCCATAATAAACCCCAGGAAGAGTAGCTGCTGCCTTGGCAGGAACTTATGGGGATCCATAATAAACCCCAGGAAGAGTAGCTGCTGCCTTGGCAGGAACTAAAGGGGATCCATAATAAACCCCAGGAAGAGTAGCTGCTGCCTTGGCAGGAACTAAAGGGGATCCATAATAAACCCCAGGAAGAGTAGCTGCTGCCTTGGCAGGAACTAACGGGGATCCATAATAAACCCCAGGAAGAGTAGCTGCAGCCTTGGCAGGAACTAACGGGGATCCATAATAAACCCCAGGAAGAGTAGCTGCTGCCTTGGCAGGAACTAATGGGGATCCATAATAAACCCCAGGAAGAGTAGCTGCTGCCTTGGCAGGAACTAACGGGGATCCATAATAAACCCCAGGAAGAGTAGCTGCTGCCTTGGCAGGAACTAACGGGGATCCATAATAAACCCCAGGAAGAGTAGCTGCAGCCTTGGCAGGAACTAACGGGGATCCATAATAAACCCCAGGAAGAGTAGCTGCTGCCTTGGCAGGAACTAATGGGGATCCATAATAAACCCCAGGAAGAGTAGCTGCTGCCTTGGCAGGAACTAACGGGGATCCATAATAAACCCCAGGAAGAGTAGCTGCTGCCTTGGCAGGAACTAACGGGGATCCATAATAAACCCCAGGAAGAGTAGCTGCTGCCTTGGCAGGAACTAAAGGGGATCCATAATAAACCCCAGGAAGAGTAGCTGCTGCCTTGGCAGGAACTAACGGGGATCCATAATAAACCCCAGGAAGAGTAGCTGCTGCCTTGGCAGGAACTAACGGGGATCCATAATAAACCCCAGGAAGAGTAGCTGCTGCCTTGGCAGGAACTAACGGGGATCCATAATAAACCCCAGGAAGAGTAGCTGCTGCCTTGGCAGGAACTAACGGGGATCCATAATAAACCCCAGGAAGAGTAGCTGCTGCCTTGGCAGGAACTAACGGGGATCCATAATAAACCCCAGGAAGAGTAGCTGCTGCCTTGGCAGGAACTAACGGGGATCCATAATAAACCCCAGGAAGAGTAGCTGCTGCCTTGGCAGGAACTAACGGGGATCCATAATAAACCCCAGGAAGAGTAGCTGCTGCCTTGGCAGGAACTAACGGGGATCCATAATAAACCCCAGGAAGAGTAGCTGCTGCCTTGGCAGGAACTAACGGGGATCCATAATAAACCCCAGGAAGAGTAGCTGCTGCCTTGGCAGGAACTAACGGGGATCCATAATAAACCCCAGGAAGAGTAGCTGCTGCCTTGGCAGGAACTAACGGGGATCCATAATAAACCCCAGGAAGAGTAGCTGCTGCCTTGGCAGGAACTAACGGGGATCCATAATAAACCCCAGGAAGAGTAGCTGCTGCCTTGGCAGGAACTAACGGGGATCCATAATAAACCCCAGGAAGAGTAGCTGCTGCCTTGGCAGGAACTAACGGGGATCCATAATAAACCCCAGGAAGAGTAGCTGCTGCCTTGGCAGGAACTAACGGGGATCCATAATAAACCCCAGGAAGAGTAGCTGCTGCCTTGGCAGGAACTAACGGGGATCCATAATAAACCCCAGGAAGAGTAGCTGCTGCCTTGGCAGGAACTAACGGGGATCCATAATAAACCCCAGGAAGAGTAGCTGCTGCCTTGGCAGGAACTAACGGGGATCCATAATAAACCCCAGGAAGAGTAGCTGCTGCCTTGGCAGGAACTAACGGGGATCCATAATAAACCCCAGGAAGAGTAGCTGCTGCCTTGGCAGGAACTAACGGGGATCCATAATAAACCCCAGGAAGAGTAGCTGCTGCCTTGGCAGGAACTAACGGGGATCCATAATAAACCCCAGGAAGAGTAGCTGCTGCCTTGGCAGGAACTAACGGGGATCCATAATAAACCCCAGGAAGAGTAGCTGCTGCCTTGGCAGGAACTAACGGGGATCCATAATAAACCCCAGGAAGAGTAGCTGCTGCCTTGGCAGGAACTAACGGGGATCCATAATAAACCCCAGGAAGAGTAGCTGCTGCCTTGGCAGGAACTAACGGGGATCCATAATAAACCCCAGGAAGAGTAGCTGCTGCCTTGGCAGGAACTAACGGGGATCCATAATAAACCCCAGGAAGAGTAGCTGCTGCCTTGGCAGGAACTAACGGGGATCCATAATAAACCCCAGGAAGAGTAGCTGCTGCCTTGGCAGGAACTAACGGGGATCCATAATAAACCCCAGGAAGAGTAGCTGCTGCCTTGGCAGGAACTAACGGGGATCCATAATAAACCCCAGGAAGAGTAGCTGCTGCCTTGGCAGGAACTAACGGGGATCCATAATAAACCCCAGGAAGAGTAGCTGCTGCCTTGGCAGGAACTAACGGGGATCCATAATAAACCCCAGGAAGAGTAGCTGCTGCCTTGGCAGGAACTAACGGGGATCCATAATAAACCCCAGGAAGAGTAGCTGCTGCCTTGGCAGGAACTAACGGGGATCCATAATAAACCCCAGGAAGAGTAGCTGCTGCCTTGGCAGGAACTAACGGGGATCCATAATAAACCCCAGGAAGAGTAGCTGCTGCCTTGGCAGGAACTAACGGGGATCCATAATAAACCCCAGGAAGAGTAGCTGCTGCCTTGGCAGGATCTAATGGGGATCCATAATAAACCCCAGGAAGAGTAGCTGCTGCCTTGGCAGGAACTAACGGGGATCCATAATAAACCCCAGGAAGAGTAGCTGCTGCCTTGGCAGGAACTAACGGGGATCCATAATAAACCCCAGGAAGAGTAGCTGCTGCCTTGGCAGGAACTAACGGGGATCCATAATAAACCCCAGGAAGAGTAGCTGCTGCCTTGGCAGGAACTAACGGGGATCCATAATAAACCCCAGGAAGAGTAGCTGCTGCCTTGGCAGGAACTAACGGGGATCCATAATAAACCCCAGGAAGAGTAGCTGCTGCCTTGGCAGGAACTAACGGGGATCCATAATAAACCCCAGGAAGAGTAGCTGCTGCCTTGGCAGGAACTAACGGGGATCCATAAAAAACCCCAGGAAGAGTAGCTGCTGCCTTGGCAGGAACTAACGGGGATCCATAATAAACCCCAGGAAGAGTAGCTGCTGCCTTGGCAGGAACTAATGGGGATCCATAATAAACCCCAGGAAGAGTAGCTGCTGCCTTGGCAGGAACTAACGGGGATCCATAATAAACCCCAGGAAGAGTAGCTGCTGCCTTGGCAGGAACTAATGGGGATCCATAATAAACCCCAGGAAGAGTAGCTGCTGCCTTGGCAGGATAAATACAAATGTGTTTGATGTATTTGATACCATTCCACTTATTCCGCTCCAGCCATTACCACAAGCCCGTTCTCCCCAAGGAGCCACCAACCTCCTGTGCCCATAACCGCCTGTCTCTCACCACAGTTGGTATAGCCCATAATCCCCTGTCTCTCACCACAGTTGGTATAGCCCATAACCCTGTCTCTCATCACAGTAGGTATAGCCCATAACCCACTGTCTCTCACCACAGTTGGTATAGCCCATAAACCCTCTCTCTCACCACAGTTGGTATAGCCCATAACCCCGTCTCTCACCACAGTTGGTATAGCCCATAACCGCCTGTCCCTCACTACAGTTGGTATAGCCCATAACCCCCTCTCTCTCACCACAGTTGGTATAGCCCATAACCCCAGTCTCTCACCACAGTTGGTATAGCCCATAACCCCCAGTCTCTCACCACAGTTGGTATAGCCCATAACAGAGATGATGGGGAAGTCTCTGTGTTTGCGGTGGGAGCGGAGCAGGTGTCTCTTCCTCCTCAGACGTTCCAGAGCAGAGCAGATCTTCAGCTCTCTCTCCTGCAACACTCTCTGCTGTACCTCCATCAGTGTCTCACCTAAAGACAGGGAGGGAGGGGTTAGTCGCCTAGACAACAGGGAGGGAGGTGTTAGTCACCTAGACAACAGGGAGGGAGGGGTTAGTCACCTAGACAACAGGGAGGGAGGGATTAGTCACCTAGACAACAGGGAGGGAGGGGTTAGTCACCTAGACAACAGGGAGGGAGGGATTAGTTACCTAGACAACAGGGAGGGAGGGATTAGTCACCTATAGACAGGGAGGGAGGGATTAGTCACCTAGACAACAGGGAGGGAGGGATTAGTCACCTAGACAACAGGGAGGGAGGGGTTAGTCACCTAGACAACAGGGAGGGAGGGATTAGTCACCTAGACAACAGGGAGGGAGGGATTAGTCACCTAGACAACAGGGAGGGAGGGATTAGTCACCTAGACAACATGGAGGGAGGGATTAGTCACCTAGACAACATGGAGGGAGGGATTAGTCACCTAGACAACAGGGAGGGAGGGATTAGTCACCTAGACAACAGGGAGGGAGGGATTAGTCACCTAGACAACATGGAGGGAGGGATTAGTCACCTAGACAACAGGGAGGGAGGGATTAGTCACCTAGACAACAGGGAGGGAGGGATTAGTCACCTAGACAACAGGGAGGGAGGGATTAGTCACCTAGACAACAGGGAGGGAGGGATTAGTCACCTAGACAACAGGGAGGGAGGGATTAGTCACCTAGACAACAGGGAGGGAGGGATTAGTCACCTAGACAACAGGGAGGGAGGGATTAGTCACCTAGACAACATGGAGGGAGGGATTAGTCACCTAGACAACAGGGAGGGAGGGATTAGTCACCTAGACAACAGGGAGGGAGGGATTAGTCACCTAGACAACAGGGAGGGAGGGATTAGTCACCTAGACAACAGGGAGGGAGGGGTTAGTCACCTAGACAACAGGGAGGGAGGGATTAGTCACCTAGACAACAGGGAGGGAGGGGTTAGTCACCTAGACAACAGGGAGGGAGGGATTAGTCACCTAGACAACAGGGAGGGAGGGATTAGTCACCTAGACAACAGGGAGGGAGGGGTTAGTCACCTAGACAACAGGGAGGGAGGGATTAGTCACCTAGACAACAGGGAGGGAGGGATTAGTCACCTAGACAACAGGGAGGGAGGGGTTAGTCACCTAGACAAATGTAATTTAATAGGTGCTCTTATACGGACCAATTTATAGTTCAGTAAGTGAAGTGTATTGAAGTGAGGAAGCAGAGACATCCACAGGTTACGAGGAGCACCCAAGACATATTCCTGTAGGCTCACCTGAACCCATGATGTACCTGGAACCGCCACCCTGCTGGTCCAAGTTGGCCACTTCATTTCTCAAACGGGATCTGTCAGAAGAATACATTGTGTATATGTTGGAAAACATCATGTTCAATAGTATTTCAGTGTATGTGTTCAAAACAGTACAGAATCAGTTTCAATGGAGGTGCATTAAAATGACACTAGATGGTGCTGTGAATCACATACTGGAAAAAACAACCTTAACACAGCTGATCCATTATATTGACCCGATACTCTAGTGGCCGCTCTAACAATGAAAATAAATGTCTTCAAACATGGAAGGCAGTCGGGAGGAGGCAAGATCAGGTGAGACCATTCTACGCATGTGAACAACAGCCACAATGGTTTTCACTGGTTACCACAGTCACAAAGTCCAAATTCATATAAATAAATATTTGCTTTTTGGTCTTAATTTAAGGTTGAGGTTAGGCATAAGGTCAGCAGTGTGGTTAGGGTTAGGCATAAGGTTAGCAGTGTGGTTAGGGTTAGGCACAAGGTTAGCAGTGTGGTTAGGGTTGAGGTTAGGGTTAGGCATAAGGTTAGCAGTGTGGTTAGGGTTAGGCATAAGGTTAGCAGTGTGGTTAGGGTTGAGGTTAGGGTTAGGCATAAGGTTAGCAGTGTGGTTAGGGTTGAGGTTAGGCATAAGGTCAGCAGTGTGGTTAGGGTTAGGCATAAGGTTAGCAGTGTGGTTAGGGTTGAGGTTAGGGTTAGGCATAAGGTTAGCAGTGTGGTTAGGGTTAGGCATAAGGTTAGCAGTGTGGTTAGGGTTGAGGTTAGGGTTAGGCATAAGGTCAGCAGTGTGGTTAAGGTTAGGCATAAGGTTAGCAGTGTGGTTAGAGTTGATGTTAGGGTTAGGCATAAGGTCAGCAGTGTGGTTAGGGTTGAGGTTAGGGTTAGGCATAAGGTTAGCAGTGTGGTTAGGGTTGAGGTTAGGGTTAGGCATAAGGTCAGCAGTGTGGTTAGGGTTGAGGTTAGGGTTAGGCATAAGGTTAGCAGTGTGGTTAGGATTGAGGTTAGGGTTAGGCATAAGGTCAGCAGTGTGGTTGAGGTTAGGGTTAGGCATAAGGTTAGCAGTGTGGTTTGGGTTGAGGTTAGGGTTAGGCATAAGGTCAGCAGTGTGGTTAGAGTTGAGGTTAGGGTTAGGCATAAGGTTAGCAGTGTGGTTAGGGTTGAGGTTAGGGTTAGGCATAAGGTTAGCAGTGTGGTTAGGGTTAGGCATAAGGTTAGCAGTGTGGTTAGGGTTAGGCATAAGGTTAGCAGTGTGGTTAGGTTTGAGGTTAGGGTTAGGCATAAGGTTAGCAGTGTGGTTAGGGTTGAGGTTAGGGTTAGGCATAAGGTTAGCAGTGTGGTTAGGGTTAGGCATAAGGTTAGCAGTGTGGTTAGGGTTAGGCATAAGGTTAGCAGTGTGGTTAGGGTTAAGCATAAGGTTAGCAGTGTGGTTAGGGTTGAGGTTAGGGTTAGGCATAAGGTTAGCAGTGTGGTTAGGGTTAGGCATAAGGTCAGCAGTGTGGTTAGGGTTGAGGTTAGGGTTAGGCATAAGGTTAGCAGTGTGGTTAGGGTTGAGGTTAGGGTTAGGCATAAGGTCAGCAGTGTGGTTAGGGTTAGGCATAAGGTTAGCAGTGTGGTTAGGGTTAGGCATAAGGTCAGCAGTGTGGTTTGGGTTGAGGTTAGGGTTAGGCATAAGGTCAGCAGTGTGGTTAGGGTTGAGGTTAGGGTTAGGCATAAGGTTAGCAGTGTGGTTAGGGTTGAGGTTAGGGTTAGGCATAAGGTTAGCAGTGTGGTTAGGGTTAGGCATAAGGTTAGCAGTGTGGTTAGGGTTAGGCATAAGGTTAGCAGTGTGGTTAGGGTTGAGGTTAGGGTTAGGCATAAGGTTAGCAGTGTGGTTAGGTTTGAGGTTAGGGTTAGGCATAAGGTTAGCAGTGTGGTTAGGGTTGAGGTTAGGGTTAGGCATAAGGTTAGCAGTGTGGTTAGGGTTAGGCATAAGGTTAGCAGTGTGGTTAGGGTTAGGCATAAGGTTAGCAGTGTGGTTAGGGTTAAGCATAAGGTTAGCAGTGTGGTCAGGGTTGAGGTTACGGTTAGGCATAAGGTTAGCAGTGTGGTTAGGGTTAGGCATAAGGTCAGCAGTGTGGTTAGGGTTGAGGTTAGGGTTAGGCATAAGGTTAGCAGTGTGGTTAGGGTTGAGGTTAGGGTTAGGCATAAGGTCAGCAGTGTGGTTAGGGTTAGGCATAAGGTTAGCAGTGTGGTTAGGGTTGAGGTTAGGGTTAGGCATAAGGTCAGCAGTGTGGTTAGGGTTAGGCATAAGGTTAGCAGTGTGGTTAGGGTTAGGCATAAGGTCAGCAGTGTGGTTAGGGTTAAGCTTAGGGTTAGGCATAAGGTTAGCAGTGTGGTTAGGGTTAGGCATAAGGTCAGCAGTGTGGTTAGGGTTAGGCATAAGGTCAGCAGTGTGGTTAGGGTTAGGCATAAGGTTAGGGTTAGGCATAAGGTTAGCAGTGTGGTTAGGGTTAGGCATAAGGTCAGCAGTGTGGTTAGCAGTGTGGTTATGGTTGAGGTTAGGGTTAGGCATAAGGTTAGCAGTGTGGTTAGCAGTGTGGTTATGGTTGAGGTTAGGGTTAGGCATAAGGTTAGCAGTGTGGTTAGGGTTGAGGTTAGGGTTAGGCATAAGGTTAGCAGTGTGGTTAGGGTTGATGTTAGGGTTAGGCATAAGGTTAGCAGTGTGGTTAGGGTTGAGGTTAGGGTTAGGCATAAGGTTAGCAGTGTGGTTAGGGTTGATGTTAGGGTTAGGCATAAGGTTAGCAGTGTGGTTAGGGTTGAGGTTAGGGTTAGGCATAAGGTTAGCAGTGTGGTTAGGGTTGAGGTTAGGGTTAGGCATAAGGTTAGCAGTGTGGTTAGGGTTGAGGTTAGGGTTAGGCATAAGGTTAGCAGTGTGGTTAGGATTGAGGTTAGGGTTAGGCATAAGGTTAGCAGTGTGGTTAGGGTTGAGGTTAGGGTTAGGCATAAGGTTAGCAGTGTGGTTAGGGTTGAGGTTAGGGTTAGGCATAAGGTTAGCAGTGTGGTTAGGGTTGATGTTAGGGTTAGGCATAAGGTTAGCAGTGTGGTTAGCGTTGATGTTAGGGTTAGGCATAAGGTTAGCAGTGTGGTTAGGGTTGAGGTTAGGGTTAGGCATAAGGTTAGCAGTGTGGTTAGGGTTGAGGTTAGGGTTAGGCATAAGGTTAGCAGTGTGGTTAGGGTTGAGGTTAGGGTTAGGCATAAGGTTAGCAGTGTGGTTATGGTTGAGGTTAGGGTTAGGCATAAGGTTAGCAGTGTGGTTAGGGTTGAGGTTAGGGTTAGGCATAAGGTTAGCAGTGTGGTTAGGGTTAGGCATAAGGTTAGCAGTGTGGTTAGAGTTGAGGTTAGGGTTAGGCATAAGGTCAGCAGTGTGGTTAGGGTTAGGGGACAAAAACTGTTACCCACAAGGAGTACAGGGAGCACGGGCACATAGACAATAACCCCACTCATTATATAAACCTCTAGTTAAAACCAAGGTACCATTTTAATTCATTGTAACAATAGATGAAGTGGTCCCAGAAAGCTCCAAACTTCCAACCAGAATAAAGGGTAGTTCCCTGTAATGTTTGTTAATGGTCACTAGATGGGATAAACTCCATCAACAGCAAACCATAAAACAGTTGGCGCCAAGTGCCTTTCTCAATGGAACACCCCCCCCAAAATAATTCCCTCCCCTGAGGGATTTGAACCAGCAACTTACCGGTCACTCTCTCCCTGCTCTAACCACTGGGCTGTCATGCCCAGGTGCATTGATATGTACCAGTCACTCTCTCCCTGCTCTAACCACTGGGCTGTCATGCCCAGGTGCATTGATATGTACCAGTCACTCTCTCCCTGCTCTAACCACTGGGCTGTCATGCCCAGGTGCATTGATATGTACCAGTCACTCTCTCCCTGCTCTAACCACTGGGCTGTCATGCCCAGGTGCATTGATATGTACCAGTCACTCTCTCCCTGATCTAACCACTGGGCTGTCATGCCCAGGTGCATTGATATGTACCAGTCACTCTCTCCCTGATCTAACCATTGGGCTGTCATGCCCAGGTGCATTGATATGTACCAGTCACTCTCTCCCTGCTCTAACCACTGGGCTGTCATGCCCAGGTGCATTGATATGTACCAGTCACTCTCTCCCTGCTCTAACCACTGGGCTGTCATGCCCAGGTGCATTGATATGTACCAGTCACTCTCTCCCTGATCTAACCACTGGGCTGTCATGCCCAGGTGCATTGATATGTACCAGTCACTCTCTCCCTGATCTAACCATTGGGCTGTCATGCCCAGGTGCATTGATATGTACCAGTCACTCTCTCCCTGATCTAACCATTGGGCTGTCATGCCCAGGTGCATTGATATGTACCAGTCACTCTCTCCCTGATCTAACCACTGGGCTGTCATGCCCAGGTGCATTGATATGTACCAGTCACTCTCTCCCTGATCTAACCACTGGGCTGTCATGCCCAGGTGCATTGATATGTACCAGTCACTCTCTCCCTGATCTAACCACTGGGCTGTCATGCCCAGGTGCATTGATATGTACCAGTCACTCTCTCCCTGATCTAACCACTGGGCTGTCATGCCCAGGTGCATTGATATGTACCAGTCACTCTCTCCCTGATCTAACCACTGGGCTGTCATGCCCAGGTGCATTGATATGTACCAGTCACTCTCTCCCTGATCTAACCACTGGGCTGTCATCTGACATGTATGAACTGTTTGTAAAGTAGACAAGACTGTATTTTAGTTGGGAGGAGATGACACCAACAACACCAATCCTCAAAACATTTAGATCCTCAAAATCATAAAACATAGATCAATAAATGAATATATCTTAAATAAATAATATGTTTTGCCTCCAAAAGGTTATGTGCTGATGTTGGTAAATATAAAGAAAGAAGCATTAAGACGGTGTAAAAAGATAAACAGCCTCCTTTTAAATTCAAGAGAGGAAAAACTATATTCCGTTATCATGCAAATCAAAAACAATCACAAAGAACTCCCATCAAAATAAGAATGAATAATACATAAATACATCTCAATTAAATAAGAGACTAGAGATGATGTAAGAAATATGTTTAATAGAGCTTCTATTAACATTGGGTTAGAGGTTATTGGTACAGGCAGTACCACCTCCCCACACAAACAACATGTTGTTCTGGTTGGGGTCAGATGCACAAAGGGACTCTAGGGTTAAGGTTAGGGTTAAGGTTAAGGTTAGCAGTGTGGTTAAGGTTAGGGTTAAGGTTAGCAGTGTGGTTAAGGTTAGGGTTAAGGTTAGCAGTGTGGTTAAGGTTAGGGTTAAGGTTAGCAGTGTGGTTAAGGTTAGGGTTAAGGTTAGCAGTGTGGTTAAGGTTAGGGTTAAGGTTAGCAGTGTGGTTAGGGTTGAGGTTAGGGTTAGGCATAAGGTTAGCAGTGTGGTTAGGTTTAAAATCACATTTTAAGATGATAAATTGTAGAAATGGGCAGGGTTTATGACTTTGTGGCTGTGATAACTAGTGACGACCAGGCACAACTCCGATATAAAGTGTTGCAAGGATGCAGGGCTGACCCCAATTAGTTGACTGGTCGATTGTTTGGTAGTTAGGCTGTTGGTCCACCGAGATTGTTTTAGTCGAGCAGTAACAAATATAAATATATATGCGAACTGATCCATTGCGGAGGCCTAGACTAAAAGCCAATTTATGCTTGATTCAAAAATGTAGTCGGAGGCTCCATGTGGAGGGTGAGAAGGAGGGAAGAAAGTATTTGATCCCCTGCTGATTTTGTGCGTTTGCCCACTGACAAAGAAATGATCAGTCTATAATTTTGATGGTAGGTTTATTTTAACAGTGAGAGACAGAATAACAACAAATAAATCCAGAAAAACGCATGTCAAAAATGTTATAAATTGATTTGCATTTTAATGAGGGAAATAAGTAATTGACCCCTCTGCAAAACATGACAGTACTTGGTGGAAAAACCCTTGTTGGCAATCACAGAGGTCAGACGTTTCTTGTAGTTGGCCACCATGTTTGCCCACATCTCAGGAGGGATTTTGTTCCACTCCTCTTTGCAGATCTTCTCCAAGTCATTAAGGTTTCGAGGCTGACGTTTGGCAACTCGAACCTTCAGCTCCCTCCACAGATTTTCTATGGGATTAAGGTCTGGAGACTGGCTAGGCCACTCCAGGACCTTAATGTGCTTCTTCTAGAGCCACTCCTTTGTTGCCTTGGCCGTGTGTTTTGGGTCATTGTCATTCTGGAATACCCATCCACGACCCATTTTCAATGCCCTGGCTGAGGGAAGGAGGTTCTCACCCAAGATTTGACGGTACATGGCCCCGTCCATCGTCCCTTTGATGCAGTGAAGTTGTCCTGTCCCCTTAGCAGAAAAACACCCCCAAAGCATAATGTTTCCACCTCCATGTTTGACAGTGGGGATGGTGTTCTTGGGGTCATAGGCAGCATTCCTCCTCCTCCAAACACGGCGAGTTGAGTTGATGCCAAAGAGCTCCATTTTGGTCTCATCTGACCACAACACTTTCACCCAGTTCTCCTCTGAATCTTTCAGATGTTCATTGGCAAACTTCAGACGGCCCTGTATATGTGCTTTCTTGAGCAGGGGGACCTTGCGGGCGCTGCAAGATTTCAGTCCTTCACGGCGTAGTGTGTTACCAATTGTTTTCTTGTTGACTATGGTCCCAGCTGCCTTGAGATCATTGACAAGATCCTCCCGTGTAGTTCTGGGCTGATTCCTCACCGTTCTCATGATCATTGCAACTCCACGAGGTGAGATCTTGCATGGAGCCCCAGGCCGAGGGAGATTGACAGTTCTTTTGTGATTCTTCCATTTGCGAATAATCGCACCAACTGTTGTCACCTTCTCACCAAGCTGCTTGGCGATGGTCTTGTAGCCCATTCCAGCCTTGTGTAGGTCTACAATCTTGTCCCTGACATTCTTGGAGAGCTCTTTGGTCTTGGCCATGGTGGAGAGTTTGGAATCTGATTGATTGATTGCTTCTGTGGAAAGGTGTCTTTTATACAGGTAACAAGATGAGATTAGGAGCACTCCCTTTAAGAGTGTGCTCCTAATCTCAGCTCGTTACCTGTATAAAAGACACCTGGGAGCCAGAAATCTTTCTGATTGAGAGGGGGTCAAATACTTATTTCCCTCATTAGAATGCAAATCAATTTATAACATTTTTGATTTTTATAACCAGATTATTTTGTTGTTATTCTGTCTCTCACTGTTCAAATAAACCTACCATTAAAATTATAGACTGATCATTTCTTTGTCAGTGGGCAAACGTACAAAATCAGCAGGGGATCAAATACTTTTTTCCCCTCACTGTATATCACCAGTAGTACATTTACCGTTAATTCCTATAATTTATAATCTGCAATGTTTGTTTGGTTTACGGTCATTTCTGTTGATGCATTCAATATATTATTATTCCAGTCTTTTACCGTTCTCATTGTAGGAGTGGACACGTTGTTTGCAGAGCCACAACCTATCCTACACTTGTGAGAAACAAGTTTTGGTTTATTTCATTTATGAGTTTTGTCAATTTAGTCATTGTCTTTTGTCAATGATGAGTAAGGACGCGCACCTGATTACGCAAAGAACTAGGCTACTTGGCCTGCGGACAAATGTAGGCCTATAAATGTTCCCATTTGGGGATCTGATAGTATTTCTGATTGGCTTAACGCACCACCACTAATGAGCTGTGGAGCTTCTCAAAGTCATGTTTTCTTCGCCTTAAACAGCAAGTAAACCTCAAGCAAACAAAGTATGTTTTTACATCCATTGAGAATGACAATAGTTCCTCAATGTATTAGAAAAATCTTTCCAGCTCTCTCCCTTTGGATAACCACTCAGCGTGAAAGGGAAAAATGTCATGCTCTGATCCAGTGGAAACGTCATAAAATAGGCCTAGCTGATTACTTCTTACCAGTGCTTGACTTGGACTGAAATAGGTTCCGGTACTCATTTTGGGTGCTGGTTCTGTTTATATTTAGGTGCAGGAGCTCCACAGTACTTTTGAGCTAATATTCTATAAGAGGAACAGGAGCTCAAGCAGTAGAACATTTGAGGTGCCGATACTCAGCTCCGATGAGCTCCTGCCCAAGTCAACCACTGCTTCTTATCCCTTGTGCAAACAGCCTACAGCTGTGTCTGTCCCGAGGTCACTGACGCAGGAAACTGAGGGCCCAGAATACATTTACATTTTTAGTCATTTAGCAGACTCTCTTATCCAGAGCGACTTACAGTTAGTGAGTGCATAAATTTTTTCATACTGGCCCCCCGTGGGAAACAAACCCACAACCCTGGCATTGCAAGCGCCATGCTCTACCAACTGAGCTACACGGGTAGAGCATGGCTCGCTAGGGCAAGCTTTGGGGCTGGACCCAACTTAATAGTTGATACAATGTTTCAAGTTCATTGCAGACAGGCCACATCGCAGGCAGGCTGCAATGTTTTTATTTGTTGGCTTTGTGGAGGCTATTTTTACATAGTTGGCAATGGCAATAGAAGTGACTTTTTAGGATTGTATAATTTTCATTTAGATTTTGATATAATTTTGATTAACCACATGACAATGATTTTGAGATATGAAGACGTTATTACAAATTAAATGAAACTGTTCCACAAAAATGTGCAGATCGGTAGAAATGGTAAGCTAAATTGGCATTCCACATGAGAAAGGTTGTTGACTCCTCGTGTAGCCTATTACCGGCAACTTCAGGAGCGTAACGGCAGAATCTGAGAAAGCCAGCAGCAGCGGAAAGAGAATAGTTGGGTCAGGTTACGTTTTTTTCTTCTTCTGGTTTTCTAGATCTCTGGCGCCCTCTTGAGGCATCAAACCGTAAGCTTAAAGCGTCAGACAAGCTCAATGCATTTACATTTTTAGTCATTTAGCAGACGCTCTAGTTGATCATATTAAAACACATATAGTGTGTCTATATATGGAAAAATACACGTTTAAAAATGTCGAGCAATCGATTGGTCGAAGAACAGACGACTTTCGGTCTACCAATATTTTTTGGGGCCAGGGACAGCTCTACCAGGATGTCACGTTTCCTACTTATATCAGTACACTAGTAAGAACTTAATCATTACCAAACTTCTATAAGATCAAATAAACCTCACGTAGCAAATAAGCCATTCCAATTGCTGTTAACCAAATTCGATATTCGTTGACCTCCATACAAAATCTGCTTGACTGATGAGCCTCTACCTCTCTGACTTTATACATTGTAATACACTAGTATGAATCCTTGGGTGATCCCCAGGTAAATACTAGGATGCTACCTGAGTAGTGGAATCTCAGCCAGGGATATCTGTAGCTTGGCCTCCTTGGTTCTGGCGTTACAGCGGAAGATATGGAGAACCACAGAGTATCTGTCAAACACCTTCACCCCCCACGCCTCCTCAAACTCTTTCTGAAAGGAAAATATACTATCAGAGTCAAGTCTATGCAGCCAAATGTCATATTGTGACAGGTCAATGGGACAATAAAGACTCAATCTACACTATAGTGCATTGGTAAAGCTCTCGTCTCCCACTCTCACCTCTGAGGCAGGGGACAGACGCTCCACGTTGACAAACACAGCAGTTACTCCCGGAGTTCTTCTGATTCTCTCTAAGAGAAAAAAAATCACAACAGGATTCTGGACTCAATACAGTAATGCTAAATAGTGACTCACATTACATCGCATATTACCAAGCATTGCCTGTCAAATTGCATCAGGGAGAGAGAACAGACTTCATAATACAGAATTAGGGCGAGGGTTAAGGCAGGGTAAGTTACGGTTATGGGGTTAAAACAGGCTGGGTGAGACCTGCAGACCTGTGAGAGTCTGGAAGTTGCCTTTGCCAAAGATCATCTTCTTCTCTGGTGTCTTGGTGGAGAGGATGATCGTGTCAATGACACTCCAGTTCTGTAGAGTGTTGACCAAACCCACTGCCTCCGCCATCATCAGATTAGCTGTGAGAGAGAGAGAGAGACACATGACATGAGGAAAGAACTGCTCCGTCCCAAATGGCACCCTATTCCCTGTATAGTGTTCTACAGTTGATAGGAGGACTCTGGTCAAAAGTAGAGTACTAAATAGGGAATAGGGTGCCATTTGGAACGTACTATTAATGACATAACTGCCTGACATGGTTAAAAGGCCAGCTCCTGAGTTTCCACTCACCTGTGGTCAGGTACTGCTTCCTGCTTCCCCATTTCACATCAGGATGGACGATGAAGATGCGGTGGTCTCCCTCGCCGACCATCGGGATCTGGTGTTGAAACAGATCATCTATCTCACCGTCATCTATATAATCCTCCTCCTCCTCCCCGCCCAGGCTTTCATGTCCCGGGGTATGGTTGTCGTCCCTAATCTTCAGCTGGTACGCTGACAGTGAAAAGCCTCTGTGTTGTAAGGGGATAGATGTCTGCCATGACACTGTTGTAGCTCTGTGACGTTGACGGCCATATTGTGAGATATGCTGACATGACGATTGATTGACATGATGTGATCTCTTATGGCATTTATAACTTGTTGGTAACTTCAGCCAGTTCTCTGCGCGATAATACTGCTGGTGCTGCAACTCTACAAACCATGAATAGGTCCTTTTGGGGAATAAACGGGCAACTATATTGTTACTTAACATACAATACTTTATGGTTGACATGATAATGGTTTCCTAACGTTAGCTAGTAACCTAGCTATGTAGCGAACTAGCTAGCTAGCCAGCTAACTTTGCCACTAACCTTGTCACTGGGAAGTGAGTGAGACGAAAACAACGCATTATAACTACAGTACTAGGGACATTAGCTACAAAAGGATTTTTGCAATATTGAACCAGTGCTGAAATGCAATTAACTTAGATGATAGAAGTGACTTATGAAAAAGGTTTAAAACGGTCTAAAATAACGTGCTGGTTTTGAAGCTGCACATATCGACTAGACCCTTCCGGTAGCGCATGCTTTTATGTTTCTGAAAGCAGACAGCACCCCCTGGTGGACATAGTGTGGTAGAGGCAGCGCAATAACCTC
Organism: Coregonus lavaretus; assembly: GCF_964263955.1. NCBI lineage: Eukaryota > Metazoa > Chordata > Actinopteri > Salmoniformes > Salmonidae > Coregonus > Coregonus lavaretus. Next base: position 12,425 of record NW_028159271.1, on the reverse strand, counting down.
AGACAACCAGGGACAGACAACCAGGGGACAGACAACCAGGGACAGACAACCAGGGACAGACAACCAGGGACAGACAACCAGGGACAGACAACCAGGGGACAGACAACCAGGGGACAGACAACCAGGGGACAGACAACCAGGGACAGACAACCAGGGACAGACAACCAGGGACAGACAACCAGGGACAGACAACCAGGGGACAGACAACCAGGGGACAGACAACCAGGGGACAGACAACCAACAGTCAGAGGAGGATGGTTCAGGTGTTGGCTGGATCTATGGTTCTTCTGCATAAACTTAAAATACATTTGAAAATGTGTTTACTTTCCTCGTGGTGGTGTAAGCTATGTTATTTGCATCACACCGACTGATGTGCATACCAACACAGCTTGCTGGTATAATGGTAAAAAGCAGTCGTTCTTTCAATCAATATCTAAATAAAAAAAATAAAAAAATATAAGAATATCTAATATAAGAAGCTTCCATGATTATTTCATTCTTATGTAGGCCATTCCAGATTGTCACATAAAACACGGTTCCATCCACAGTTTTTATGTGAGTAAAGTCATACTGTATAAAAAATTATCATGACAGATGTGATCATAGCCGCAGGAAGTAGGGGTGCTGAAGGTGCTGTGGAACCACCTGAAAAATCAGAATGAAAAACAAATATTGATAATAAATGTCTTCACAAAAGTAGTGCATTGGTCCTTTACTAGTCCTGTATTAGTGGACCTATATAGCAGTCTGTAACACTGGGCCTTTACTAGTCCTGTATTAGTGGACCTATATAGCAGTCTGTAACACTGGGCCTTTACTAGTCCTGTATTAGTGGACCTATATAGCAGTCTGTAACACTGGGCCTTTACTAGTCCTGTATTAGTGGACCTATATAGCAGTCTGTAACACTGGGCCTTTACTAGTCCTGTATTAACAGACCTATATAGCAGTCTAACACTGGGCCTTTACTAGTCCTGTATTAGTGGACCTATATAGCAGTCTGTAACACTGGGCCTTTACTAGTCCTGTATTAGTGGACCTATATAGCAGTCTGTAACACTGGGCCTTTACTAGTCCTGTATTAACAGACCTATATAGCAGTCTGTAACACTGGGCCTTTACTAGTCCTGTATTAGTGGACCTATATAGCAGTCTGTAACACTGGGCCTTTACTAGTCCTGTATTAGTGGACCTATATAGCAGTCTGTAACACTGGTCCTTTACTAGTCCTGTATTAACAGACCTATATAGCAGTCTGTAACACTGGGCCTTTACTAGTCCTGTATTAACAGACCTATATAGCAGTCTAACACTGGGCCTTTACTAGTCCTGTATTAACAGACCTATATAGCAGTCTGTAACACTGGGCCTTTACTAGTCCTGTATTAACAGACCTATATAGCAGTCTAACACTGGGCCTTTACTAGTCCTGTATTAACAGACCTATATAGCAGTCTGTAACACTGGGCCTTTACTAGTCCTGTATTAACAGACCTATATAGCAGTCTAACACTGGGCCTTTACTAGTCCTGTATTAACAGACCTATATAGCAGTCTGTAACACTGGGCCTTTACTAGTCCTGTATTAACAGACCTATATAGCAGTCTGTAACACTGGGCCTTTACTAGTCCTGTATTAGTGGACCTATATAGCAGTCTGTAACACTGGTCCTTTACTAGTCCTGTATTAACAGACCTATATAGCAGTCTGTAACACTGGGCCTTTACTAGTCCTGTATTAACAGACCTATATAGCAGTCTGTAACACTGGGCCTTTACTAGTCCTGTATTAGTGGACCTATATAGCAGTCTGTAACACTGGTCCTTTACTAGTCCTGTATTAGTGGACCTATATAGCAGTCTGTAACACTGGGCCTTTACTAGTCCTGTATTAGTGGACCTATATAGCAGTCTGTAACACTGGTCCTTTACTAGTCCTGTATTAGTGGACCTATATAGCAGTCTGTAACACTGGTCCTTTACTAGTCCTGTATTAGTGGACCTATATAGCAGTCTGTAACACTGGGCCTTTACTAGTCCTGTATTAACAGACCTATATAGCATTCTGTAACACTGGGCCTTTACTAGTCCTGTATTAACAGACTTATATAGCAGTCTGTAACACTGGGCCTTTACTAGTCCTGTATTAGTGGACCTATATAGCAGTCTGTAACACTGGTCCTTTACTAGTCCTGTATTAGTGGACCTATATAGCAGTCTGTAACACTGGGCCTTTACTAGTCCTGTATTAGTGGACCTATATAGCAGTCTGTAACACTGGGCCTTTACTAGTCCTGTATTAGTGGACCTATATAGCAGTCTGTAACACTGGTCCTTTACTAGTCCTGTATTAACAGACCTATATAGCAGTCTGTAACACTGGTCCTTTACTAGTCCTGTATTAACAGACCTATATAGCAGTCTGTAACACTGGTCCTTTACTAGTCCTGTATTAACAGACCTATATAGCAGTCTGTAACACTGGGCCTTTACTAGTCCTGTATTAACAGACCTATATAGCAGTCTGTAACACTGGTCCTTTACTAGTCCTGTATTAGTGGACCTATATAGCAGTCTGTAACACTGGGCCTTTACTAGTCCTGTATTAGTGGACCTATATAGCAGTCTGTAACACTGGTCCTTTACTAGTCCTGTATTAGTGGACCTATATAGCAGTCTGTAACACTGGGCCTTTACTAGTCCTGTATTAGTGGACCTATATAGCAGTCTGTAACACTGGTCCTTTACTAGTCCTGTATTAGTGGACCTATATAGCAGTCTGTAACACTGGGCCTTTACTAGTCCTGTATTAACAGACCTATATAGCAGTCTGTAACACTGGGCCTTTACTAGTCCTGTATTAGTGGACCTATATAGCAGTCTGTAACACTGGGCCTTTACTAGTCCTGTATTAGTGGACCTATATAGCAGTCTGTAACACTGGTCCTTTACTAGTCCTGTATTAGTGGACCTATATAGCAGTCTGTAACACTGGGCCTTTACTAGTCCTGTATTAACAGACCTATATAGCAGTCTGTAACACTGGTCCTTTACTAGTCCTGTATTAGTGGACCTATATAGCAGTCTGTAACACTGGGCCTTTACTAGTCCTGTATTAACAGACCTATATAGCAGTCTGTAACACTGGTCCTTTACTAGTCCTGTATTAGTGGACCTATATAGCAGTCTGTAACACTGGTCCTTTACTAGTCCTGTATTAACAGACCTATATAGCAGTCTGTAACACTGGTCCTTTACTAGTCCTGTATTAACAGACCTATATAGCAGTCTGTAACACTGGGCCTTTACTAGTCCTGTATTAGTGGACCTATATAGCAGTCTGTAACACTGGTCCTTTACTAGTCCTGTATTAGTGGACCTATATAGCAGTCTGTAACACTGGTCCTTTACTAGTCCTGTATTAGTGGACCTATATAGCAGTCTGTAACACTGGTCCTTTACTAGTCCTGTATTAGTGGACCTATATAGCAGTCTGTAACACTGGTCCTTTACTAGTCCTGTATTAGTGGACCTATATAGCAGTCTGTAACACTGGGCCTTTACTAGTCCTGTATTAGTGGACCTATATAGCAGTCTGTAACACTGGTCCTTTACTAGTCCTGTATTAACAGACCTATATAGCAGTCTGTAACACTGGTCCTTTACTAGTCCTGTATTAGTGGACCTATATAGCAGTCTGTAACACTGGGCCTTTACTAGTCCTGTATTAGTGGACCTATATAGCAGTCTGTAACACTGGTCCTTTACTAGTCCTGTATTAGTGGACCTATATAGCAGTCTGTAACACTGGTCCTTTACTAGTCCTGTATTAGTGGACCTATATAGCAGTCTGTAACACTGGTCCTTTACTAGTCCTGTATTAGTGGACCTATATAGCAGTCTGTAACACTGGTCCTTTACTAGTCCTGTATTAGTGGACCTATATAGCAGTCTGTAACACTGGGCCTTTACTAGTCCTGTATTAGTGGACCTATATAGCAGTCTGTAACACTGGTCCTTTACTAGTCCTGTATTAACAGACCTATATAGCAGTCTGTAACACTGGTCCTTTACTAGTCCTGTATTAGTGGACCTATATAGCAGTCTGTAACACTGGTCCTTTACTAGTCCTGTATTAACAGACCTATATAGCAGTCTGTAACACTGGTCCTTTACTAGTCCTGTATTAGTGGACCTATATAGCAGTCTGTAACACTGGTCCTTTACTAGTCCTGTATTAGTGGACCTATATAGCAGTCTGTAACACTGGGCCTTTACTAGTCCTGTATTAGTGGACCTATATAGCAGTCTGTAACACTGGGCCTTTACTAGTCCTGTATTAGTGGACCTATATAGCAGTCTGTAACACTGGTCCTTTACTAGTCCTGTATTAACATACCTATATAGCAGTCTGTAACACTGGTCCTTTACTAGTCCTGTATTAACAGACCTATATAGCAGTCTGTAACACTGGGCCTTTACTAGTCCTGTATTAGTGGACCTATATAGCAGTCTGTAACACTGGTCCTTTACTAGTCCTGTATTAGTGGACCTATATAGCAGTCTGTAACACTGGTCCTTTACTAGTCCTGTATTAGTGGACCTATATAGCAGTCTGTAACACTGGTCCTTTACTAGTCCTGTATTAACAGACCTATATAGCAGTCTGTAACACTGGGCCTTTACTAGTCCTGTATTAACAGACCTATATAGCAGTCTGTAACACTGGTCCTTTACTAGTCCTGTATTAACAGACCTATATAGCAGTCTGTAACACTGGGCCTTTACTAGTCCTGTATTAGTGGACCTATATAGCAGTCTGTAACACTGGTCCTTTACTAGTCCTGTATTAGTGGACCTATATAGCAGTCTGTAACACTGGTCCTTTACTAGTCCTGTATTAGTGGACCTATATAGCAGTCTGTAACACTGGTCCTTTACTAGTCCTGTATTAACAGACCTATATAGCAGTCTGTAACACTGGGCCTTTACTAGTCCTGTATTAACAGACCTATATAGCAGTCTGTAACACTGGGCCTTTACTAGTCCTGTATTAGTGGACCTATATAGCAGTCTGTAACACTGGGCCTTTACTAGTCCTGTATTAGTAGACCTATATAGCAGTCTGTAACACTGGGCCTTTACTAGTCCTGTATTAACAGACCTATATAGCAGTCTGTAACACTGGTCCTTTACTAGTCCTGTATTAACAGACCTATATAGCAGTCTGTAACACTGGTCCTTTACTAGTCCTGTATTAACAGACCTATATAGCAGTCTGTAACACTGGGCCTTTACTAGTCCTGTATTAACAGACCTATATAGCAGTCTGTAACACTGGGCCTTTACTAGTCCTGTATTAGTGGACCTATATAGCAGTCTGTAACACTGGGCCTTTACTAGTCCTGTATTAGTAGACCTATATAGCAGTCTTTAACACTGGGCCTTTACTAGTCCTGTATTAACAGACCTATATAGCAGTCTGTAACACTGGTCCTTTACTAGTCCTGTATTAGTGGACCTATATAGCAGTCTGTAACACTGGGCCTTTACTAGTCCTGTATTAGTGGACCTATATAGCAGTCTGTAACACTGGTCCTTTACTAGTCCTGTATTAACAGACCTATATAGCAGTCTGTAACACTGGGCCTTTACTAGTCCTGTATTAGTGGACCTATATAGCAGTCTGTAACACTGGTCCTTTACTAGTCCTGTATTAACAGACCTATATAGCAGTCTGTAACACTGGTCCTTTACTAGTCCTGTATTAGTGGACCTATATAGCAGTCTGTAACACTGGGCCTTTACTAGTCCTGTATTAGTGGACCTATATAGCAGTCTGTAACACTGGGCCTTTACTAGTCCTGTATTAGTGGACCTATATAGCAGTCTGTAACACTGGGCCTTTACTAGTCCTGTATTAGTGGACCTATATAGCAGTCTGTAACACTGGTCCTTTACTAGTCCTGTATTAGTGGACCTATATAGCAGTCTGTAACACTGGGCCTTTACTAGTCCTGTATTAACAGACCTATATAGCAGTCTGTAACACTGGGCCTTTACTAGTCCTGTATTAACAGACCTATATAGCAGTCTGTAACACTGGGCCTTTACTAGTCCTGTATTAGTGGACCTATATAGCAGTCTGTAACACTGGGCCTTTACTAGTCCTGTATTAGTGGACCTATATAGCAGTCTGTAACACTGGGCCTTTACTAGTCCTGTATTAGTGGACCTATATAGCAGTCTGTAACACTGGTCCTTTACTAGTCCTGTATTAACAGACCTATATAGCAGTCTGTAACACCGGTCCTTTACTAGTCCTGTATTAGTGGACCTATATAGCAGTCTGTAACACTGGGCCTTTACTAGTCCTGTATTAGTGGACCTATATAGCAGTCTGTAACACTGGTCCTTTACTAGTCCTGTATTAACAGACCTATATAGCAGTCTGTAACACTGGTCCTTTACTAGTCCTGTATTAACAGACCTATATAGCAGTCTGTAACACTTGGCCTTTACTAGTCCTGTATTAACAGACCTATATAGCAGTCTGTAACACTGGGCCTTTACTAGTCCTGTATTAGTGGACCTATATAGCAGTCTGTAACACTGGGCCTTTACTAGTCCTGTATTAACAGACCTATATAGCAGTCTGTAACACTGGTCCTTTACTAGTCCTGTATTAGTGGACCTATATAGCAGTCTGTAACACTGGTCCTTTACTAGTCCTGTATTAGTGGACCTATATAGCAGTCTGTAACACTGGGCCTTTACTAGTCCTGTATTAACAGACCTATATAGCAGTCTGTAACACTGGTCCTTTACTAGTCCTGTATTAACAGACCTATATAGCAGTCTGTAACACTGGGCCTTTACTAGTCCTGTATTAACAGACCTATATAGCAGTCTGTAACACTGGTCCTTTACTAGTCCTGTATTAACAGACCTATATAGCAGTCTGTAACATTGGTCCTTTACTAGTCCTGTATTAGTGGACCTATATAGCAGTCTGTAACACTGGGCCTTTACTAGTCCTGTATTAGTGGACCTATATAGCAGTATGTAACACTGGGCCTTTACTAGTCCTGTATTAGTGGACCTATATAGCAGTCTGTAACACTGGTCCTTTACTAGTCCTGTATTAGTGGACCTATATAGCAGTCTGTAACACTGGTCCATTACTAGTCCTGTATTAACAGACCTATATAGCAGTCTGTAACACTGGGCCTTTACTAGTCCTGTATTAGTGGACCTATATAGCAGTCTGTAACACTGGTCCTTTACTAGTCCTGTATTAGTGGACCTATATAGCAGTCTGTAACACTGGTCCTTTACTAGTCCTGTATTAGTGGACCTACATAGCAGTCTGTAACACTGGGCCTTTACTAGTCCTGTATTAACAGACCTATATAGCAGTCTAACACTGGGCCTTTACTAGTCCTGTATTAACAGACCTATATAGCAGTCTGTAACACTGGGCCTTTACTAGTCCTGTATTAACAGACCTATATAGCAGTCTAACACTGGGCCTTTACTAGTCCTGTATTAACAGACCTATATAGCAGTCTGTAACACTGGGCCTTTACTAGTCCTGTATTAACAGACCTATATAGCAGTCTGTAACACTGGGCCTTTACTAGTCCTGTATTAGTGGACCTATATAGCAGTCTGTAACACTGGTCCTTTACTAGTCCTGTATTAACAGACCTATATAGCAGTCTGTAACACTGGGCCTTTACTAGTCCTGTATTAACAGACCTATATAGCAGTCTGTAACACTGGGCCTTTACTAGTCCTGTATTAGTGGACCTATATAGCAGTCTGTAACACTGGTCCTTTACTAGTCCTGTATTAGTGGACCTATATAGCAGTCTGTAACACTGGGCCTTTACTAGTCCTGTATTAGTGGACCTATATAGCAGTCTGTAACACTGGTCCTTTACTAGTCCTGTATTAGTGGACCTATATAGCAGTCTGTAACACTGGTCCTTTACTAGTCCTGTATTAGTGGACCTATATAGCAGTCTGTAACACTGGGCCTTTACTAGTCCTGTATTAACAGACCTATATAGCATTCTGTAACACTGGGCCTTTACTAGTCCTGTATTAACAGACTTATATAGCAGTCTGTAACACTGGGCCTTTACTAGTCCTGTATTAGTGGACCTATATAGCAGTCTGTAACACTGGTCCTTTACTAGTCCTGTATTAGTGGACCTATATAGCAGTCTGTAACACTGGGCCTTTACTAGTCCTGTATTAGTGGACCTATATAGCAGTCTGTAACACTGGGCCTTTACTAGTCCTGTATTAGTGGACCTATATAGCAGTCTGTAACACTGGTCCTTTACTAGTCCTGTATTAACAGACCTATATAGCAGTCTGTAACACTGGTCCTTTACTAGTCCTGTATTAACAGACCTATATAGCAGTCTGTAACACTGGTCCTTTACTAGTCCTGTATTAACAGACCTATATAGCAGTCTGTAACACTGGGCCTTTACTAGTCCTGTATTAACAGACCTATATAGCAGTCTGTAACACTGGTCCTTTACTAGTCCTGTATTAGTGGACCTATATAGCAGTCTGTAACACTGGGCCTTTACTAGTCCTGTATTAGTGGACCTATATAGCAGTCTGTAACACTGGTCCTTTACTAGTCCTGTATTAGTGGACCTATATAGCAGTCTGTAACACTGGGCCTTTACTAGTCCTGTATTAGTGGACCTATATAGCAGTCTGTAACACTGGTCCTTTACTAGTCCTGTATTAGTGGACCTATATAGCAGTCTGTAACACTGGGCCTTTACTAGTCCTGTATTAACAGACCTATATAGCAGTCTGTAACACTGGGCCTTTACTAGTCCTGTATTAGTGGACCTATATAGCAGTCTGTAACACTGGGCCTTTACTAGTCCTGTATTAGTGGACCTATATAGCAGTCTGTAACACTGGTCCTTTACTAGTCCTGTATTAGTGGACCTATATAGCAGTCTGTAACACTGGGCCTTTACTAGTCCTGTATTAACAGACCTATATAGCAGTCTGTAACACTGGTCCTTTACTAGTCCTGTATTAGTGGACCTATATAGCAGTCTGTAACACTGGGCCTTTACTAGTCCTGTATTAACAGACCTATATAGCAGTCTGTAACACTGGTCCTTTACTAGTCCTGTATTAGTGGACCTATATAGCAGTCTGTAACACTGGTCCTTTACTAGTCCTGTATTAACAGACCTATATAGCAGTCTGTAACACTGGTCCTTTACTAGTCCTGTATTAACAGACCTATATAGCAGTCTGTAACACTGGGCCTTTACTAGTCCTGTATTAGTGGACCTATATAGCAGTCTGTAACACTGGTCCTTTACTAGTCCTGTATTAGTGGACCTATATAGCAGTCTGTAACACTGGTCCTTTACTAGTCCTGTATTAGTGGACCTATATAGCAGTCTGTAACACTGGTCCTTTACTAGTCCTGTATTAGTGGACCTATATAGCAGTCTGTAACACTGGTCCTTTACTAGTCCTGTATTAGTGGACCTATATAGCAGTCTGTAACACTGGGCCTTTACTAGTCCTGTATTAGTGGACCTATATAGCAGTCTGTAACACTGGTCCTTTACTAGTCCTGTATTAACAGACCTATATAGCAGTCTGTAACACTGGTCCTTTACTAGTCCTGTATTAGTGGACCTATATAGCAGTCTGTAACACTGGGCCTTTACTAGTCCTGTATTAGTGGACCTATATAGCAGTCTGTAACACTGGTCCTTTACTAGTCCTGTATTAGTGGACCTATATAGCAGTCTGTAACACTGGTCCTTTACTAGTCCTGTATTAGTGGACCTATATAGCAGTCTGTAACACTGGTCCTTTACTAGTCCTGTATTAGTGGACCTATATAGCAGTCTGTAACACTGGTCCTTTACTAGTCCTGTATTAGTGGACCTATATAGCAGTCTGTAACACTGGGCCTTTACTAGTCCTGTATTAGTGGACCTATATAGCAGTCTGTAACACTGGTCCTTTACTAGTCCTGTATTAACAGACCTATATAGCAGTCTGTAACACTGGTCCTTTACTAGTCCTGTATTAGTGGACCTATATAGCAGTCTGTAACACTGGTCCTTTACTAGTCCTGTATTAACAGACCTATATAGCAGTCTGTAACACTGGTCCTTTACTAGTCCTGTATTAGTGGACCTATATAGCAGTCTGTAACACTGGTCCTTTACTAGTCCTGTATTAGTGGACCTATATAGCAGTCTGTAACACTGGGCCTTTACTAGTCCTGTATTAGTGGACCTATATAGCAGTCTGTAACACTGGGCCTTTACTAGTCCTGTATTAGTGGACCTATATAGCAGTCTGTAACACTGGTCCTTTACTAGTCCTGTATTAACATACCTATATAGCAGTCTGTAACACTGGTCCTTTACTAGTCCTGTATTAACAGACCTATATAGCAGTCTGTAACACTGGGCCTTTACTAGTCCTGTATTAGTGGACCTATATAGCAGTCTGTAACACTGGTCCTTTACTAGTCCTGTATTAGTGGACCTATATAGCAGTCTGTAACACTGGTCCTTTACTAGTCCTGTATTAGTGGACCTATATAGCAGTCTGTAACACTGGTCCTTTACTAGTCCTGTATTAACAGACCTATATAGCAGTCTGTAACACTGGGCCTTTACTAGTCCTGTATTAGTGGACCTATATAGCAGTCTGTAACACTGGTCCTTTACTAGTCCTGTATTAGTGGACCTATATAGCAGTCTGTAACACTGGGCCTTTACTAGTCCTGTATTAGTGGACCTATATAGCAGTCTGTAACACTGGGCCTTTACTAGTCCTGTATTAACAGACCTATATAGCAGTCTGTAACACTGGTCCTTTACTAGTCCTGTATTAACAGACCTATATAGCAGTCTGTAACACTGGGCCTTTACTAGTCCTGTATTAGTGGACCTATATAGCAGTCTGTAACACTGGTCCTTTACTAGTCCTGTATTAGTGGACCTATATAGCAGTCTGTAACACTGGTCCTTTACTAGTCCTGTATTAGTGGACCTATATAGCAGTCTGTAACACTGGTCCTTTACTAGTCCTGTATTAACAGACCTATATAGCAGTCTGTAACACTGGGCCTTTACTAGTCCTGTATTAACAGACCTATATAGCAGTCTGTAACACTGGGCCTTTACTAGTCCTGTATTAGTGGACCTATATAGCAGTCTGTAACACTGGGCCTTTACTAGTCCTGTATTAGTAGACCTATATAGCAGTCTGTAACACTGGGCCTTTACTAGTCCTGTATTAACAGACCTATATAGCAGTCTGTAACACTGGTCCTTTACTAGTCCTGTATTAACAGACCTATATAGCAGTCTGTAACACTGGTCCTTTACTAGTCCTGTATTAACAGACCTATATAGCAGTCTGTAACACTGGGCCTTTACTAGTCCTGTATTAACAGACCTATATAGCAGTCTGTAACACTGGGCCTTTACTAGTCCTGTATTAGTGGACCTATATAGCAGTCTGTAACACTGGGCCTTTACTAGTCCTGTATTAGTAGACCTATATAGCAGTCTTTAACACTGGGCCTTTACTAGTCCTGTATTAACAGACCTATATAGCAGTCTGTAACACTGGTCCTTTACTAGTCCTGTATTAGTGGACCTATATAGCAGTCTGTAACACTGGGCCTTTACTAGTCCTGTATTAGTGGACCTATATAGCAGTCTGTAACACTGGTCCTTTACTAGTCCTGTATTAACAGACCTATATAGCAGTCTGTAACACTGGGCCTTTACTAGTCCTGTATTAGTGGACCTATATAGCAGTCTGTAACACTGGTCCTTTACTAGTCCTGTATTAACAGACCTATATAGCAGTCTGTAACACTGGTCCTTTACTAGTCCTGTATTAGTGGACCTATATAGCAGTCTGTAACACTGGGCCTTTACTAGTCCTGTATTAGTGGACCTATATAGCAGTCTGTAACACTGGGCCTTTACTAGTCCTGTATTAGTGGACCTATATAGCAGTCTGTAACACTGGTCCTTTACTAGTCCTGTATTAGTGGACCTATATAGCAGTCTGTAACACTGGGCCTTTACTAGTCCTGTATTAACAGACCTATATAGCAGTCTGTAACACTGGGCCTTTACTAGTCCTGTATTAACAGACCTATATAGCAGTCTGTAACACTGGGCCTTTACTAGTCCTGTATTAGTGGACCTATATAGCAGTCTGTAACACTGGGCCTTTACTAGTCCTGTATTAGTGGACCTATATAGCAGTCTGTAACACTGGTCCTTTACTAGTCCTGTATTAGTGGACCTATATAGCAGTCTGTAACACTGGGCCTTTACTAGTCCTGTATTAGTGGACCTATATAGCAGTCTGTAACACCT